>NC_064855.1:62231546-62364988 GCF_024139225.1 Suncus etruscus
ATCTCTTGATTATTGTTGTAATAATGCAATCTGTGGGAATACAAAACTTAACATCTTATTTTCTTTCCTTTCTTTCCTGAGGTAAATACAACTGCTTCAGTTACTTAAGTTTTGCTTGGGGCCACACCTGGTTGTGTTCAGGATTTAACTTCCTTTTCTTTTTTTTTTTTTTTTTGTTTTTTGTTTTTTGTTTTTCGGATCACACTCAGCAGTGCTCAGGCTCCTGGCTCTATGCTCAGAAATCGCTCTTGGCAGGCTTGGGGGACCATATGGGATGCTGGGATTCGAACCACCGTCCTGCATGCAAACGCCCAACCTCCATGCTATCTCCATGCTATCTCTCCAGCCCCAACTTCCTTTTTTTTTTAAACTTTATTATTTATTGATTGATTGTTGGGCCACACCCAGCAGTATTCAGGGGTTACTCCTGGCTCTGCACTCAGAAATTGCCCCTGGCAGGCTGGGGACCATATGGGATGCCGCGAATCAAACCGGGTTTCTCCCAGGTCGCTGCATGCAAGGCATACACTATACCACTGTGGTATCTCTCCAGCCCCCAGGGCTTATTTCTGGTTCTTGCTCAGGGAGCATATCTGGCTGAATTGAGGGTCAAATAGGGAGCTGGGAATCAAAACTGGGTTGGCTCTGAGTAAGGCTAACACCCTACCCTCTGTACTATTTCTCTGGCTCCAAAACATGTTATATTAGATTGAACTTCAGGGTTTCCCTTTTTAATTTTTATCACTTATCCCTTTTATTTTTAAACTATCCATTAAAGTTTTTAAATATCAAATTTGTACATTAGCTACTATAAGAACCTTTTAGTTGTCTCCCTTGTCCCATTTTGTCTTACCACATCCCCAGTAGGCTATACAAAACATAAAGTACTTTTTTTTTTAATTTTGAGATCACACCCAAAGATCAAACACAGCTGTATGTAAGGCAAACCACCTTCCTTACTGTACTATCTCTCTATCCCCAACATAAAATTCTTCCCACCAAACAGAAATAAGTTTTGCTGGATGAATAAAGAAAATGTGACTGACTATAATAAGAGAATTTAAGCAATTCTTTTCCTTTCAGTATTCAACCAGAAAGGAAAGAAGAAAAATTGAATCTTCAGGACAAAATAATAAATGCTGCTAGAAAGAGAATATATCATGATAGTTATTGGGAAAATAAAGGAAAACACAAATCAGTTTTTCTGACTTTTTTTTTTTGTTTTCTATTTCTTAATTGATCATCTTTGTATTTTTATAGAATTACTCCTTCAGTATTCAATTTAAGATCAAGAAATATTTTCCTGGGGCCAGAGAGATAGCACAGCAGCGTTTGCAAGCAGCCAATCCAGGACTTAAGGTGGTTGGTTCAAATCCTGGCGTCCCATATGGTCCCCCATGCCTGCCACCTGAGCTCCGCTGGGTGTGGCCCAAAAAACCAAAAAGAAAAAAAAAAGAAAAAGAAATATTTTCCTAAAGAAAAACATTTTAGGAGCCAGAGTGGTGTCACAAACAGTAGGGTGTTTGCCTTGCATGCGATAACCTAGGACCAACCACAGTTTGATCTCCTGACATACAATATGGTCCCCCAAGCCAGGAGCGATTTCTGAGGGCATAGCCAGGAGTTACCCCTACGTGTCACCGGGTATGTGCTCCTCATCACTAATCATTAGGGAGATGCAAATCAAAACAACGATGAGATACCACCTCACATTACAGAGATTGGCGCACATCACAAAGAATGAGAACAATCAGTGCTGGCAGGGATGTGGAGAGAAAGGAACTCTTATCCACTGCTGCTGGGAATGCCGTCTAGTCCAACCTCTATGGAAAGCGATATAGAGATTCCTCCAAAATCTGGAAATTGAGCTCTCATTAGACCTAATTATTCCACTCCTAGGGATATACCCTAAGAACACAAGAACACAATACAAAAACCCCTTCCTCACACCTATATTTATTGCAGCACTATTCACAATAGCCAGACTCTGGAAACAACCAAGATGCCCTTCAACAGACGAATGGCTAAAGAAACTGTGGTACATATACACAATGGAATATTATGCAGCTGTCAGGAGAGATGAAGTCATGAAATTTTCCTACACGTGGATGTACATGGAATCTATCATGCTGAGTGAAATAAGTCAGAGAGAGAGAAAGAGAGACGCAGAATAGTCTCACTCATCTATGGGTTTTTAGAAAAATAAAAGTCATTTTGCAACAATCCTCAGAGACAATGAGAGGAGGGCTGGAGCTTCCAGCTCACTTCATGAAGCTCACAAAGAGTGGTGAGTGCAGTTATAGAAATAACTACACAGAGAACTACCATAATCATGTGAATGAATGAGGGAACTGGAAAGCCTGTCTAGAGTACAGGTGGGGGTGGGGTGGGATGGAGGGAGATTTGGGACATTGGTGGTGGTAATGTTGCACTGGTGAAGGGGGTGTTCTTTACATGACTGAAACCTAATCACAATCATATATGTAATCAAGATGTTTAAATAAAGAAAGAAAAGTTTCAAATAAAAAAAGAAGAAAGAAATGAAAACAAAAAAAGAAGTAAATAAATAAAGTAGAAATAAAAAAAATAGTTGCATGCATCTCAAATGTGGATTTGTGGGAAAGACTATTCAGGCAACACCAAGAAAGAGAATAATGAATTATGAAGAAAAGAATAAAGCCCTTTGCATTCAAACCTTTCCTTTCTTCCCAGGTCTTTTAAGCCTCATAAAGGATACATATTTTCCATATAATTGCTAAACATGTTTATTTGTTAAATTATTCTTTAATTAGTTAATGATTTTAGTCATGCTTTGCTCTTTAGATATTCATTTTGTGTAATAAAATAATTATAGATAAAAAATCAAAATAAATAAATAAAGTTCCAGAAGAATCTCTATATTGGCAGCATCTTTCTAGAAATAATATAAAAAATTCGAGTGATAAATTTGAATCAGTTATAGGGGGTTGGTTCACATATGGCAGTGCTTCAGGGTCTACTAGTGTTGATAGGGGGACCTTAATCAGTGCCACTGACAGAGCTAGGACCTGCTACATACAAGTTAAGTGGCTCCACCCCTACAGCTACACTCTCAGCCCCTTATCCCCTATCTGAATACTTTCTTCCTTGAGGAAATAGATTTGGCCATACCCTTCTGAACTCAGAACTTGCTCCTAGTGGTGCTTATGAGACAATATGGATGCTGTGGATTTTATGACATTTGGCCATGTGCAAAGCAAGTGCCTAGTCTACTTGTGCATTGAATCTACTCTTGTTATTTCCACAGAAATGTCCATATAGGGATGAAAACAAAATAATGTTATAGGGAAAATACTAATTATAAGACCACTTCTAATTTTTAATAAAGAAGAGCCAGAGATAATACACTGTTGTTCTGCAGTATTTAAGGCACTCATTAGTTTTCCCATTAAGGAAGTAATGTGGTGTAACACATTTAAGAATGGCTTAGGTGTCAGAATACTACTGTAAAAAGTGTAAATGTGTTTTCAATAATGAAATTTCAGTGAGAAAATAAGAGTCATTCACTCTCCAGTTTCTTTCTTTCTTTCTTTTGTGCCACATCCAGCAATGCTCAAGGTTACTCCTGACTCTGTATTCTGGAATTATTCTTGGCAGTGCTTGGGGGCCATATGGGATGCCAAGAATTGAATTTGGGTGTGCTGCATGCAAAGCAAGTATCCAGCCTGATGTACTATTACCCTGGCTCTTCTGGTTTTGTTTTTTTAATTAATTGCTTTATTTAAGCACTGTGGTTACAAAATTATTCATTGTTGGGGTTCAGCCATAGAATGTATACCACTCTTCAGTGCACCTTTCCTGCCACTGATGTCTCCCGTTCCCTCCCACCACCATTCCCCACCACCTTCCTTGTCTCTCGGGCAGGCAATCACCCCACCCCTTTTGACATTCTGGTTTGCATTATTGTTAATGGAGGGGTGCCTTGCATACCACTTTCTCCCCTTTCAGCACCAAGTTTTTGTTCAGAATGGTCAGTTCCAACTATCATTGTCCTAGGAAACCTGTACTGCACTCACCGCTTTGCGGCAAGCTTCCTACCTACCCTTGGCTGGACCTTCTGACCCTTATTTCTATTGTTCTGGATACTATTACATTTTATTTTTTTCCCTTTTATCTCACAAATGAGTAAGATTATTCTGTCTATCCCCTTCCCTCTGATTCATTTCACTCAGCATTGGTTTCTTTTTTTTAATCCAGTTCTCTGAAAATAAAGTTGGGCAACCTTTTCACAAAAGCAATCTTGTTTTTATTTTGAACCACACCTGGTGATAGTCAGGGGTTACTTCAAGCTCTGCACTTATGAATCACTCCTAATCGTGCTTGGGGGACAATATGGGATACCAAAGATCCAATTCAGGTCAGCCACATGCAAGGCAAAACGCCTTACCCACTGTACCATCACTCCAACCATCACAAAATCAATTTTTTTGGGGTCACATCTGGCAACCCTCATGGGTTACTCCTGGTTCTACGCTCAGAAATCACTTCTGACAGGCTCAGGTGACCATATGGGATGCTGAGATTCGAACAACCATCCTCTGGATTCAAGGCAAACACCCTACCTCCATGTTATCTCTCTGGCCCCAACAAAATCAATTTTTTTTTTTTTTTGGTTTTTAGGCCACACCCTGTGACGCTCAGGGTTACTCCTGGCTTGGGGGACCATATGGGATATGGGGGGATTGAATTGCAGTCCTTCCTAGGTCAGACACATGCAAGGCAAACTCCTAACTGCTGCACCACTGCTCCGGCCCCGCAAAATCAATTTCTAATGATGTTAGATTAACAGCAGTTTTTAGTCCAGTCCATTTTCTTTTCCTTAAAAATGTACATTTAGTTCATTCTATGAGTCCTCTATGTCTCAATGTTTTATATTGGCAAAGAAAAATAATAATGTATTACTACTATTTGCCTTCATATAGTCATTTTTAAAAATAAAATTAGGCATTAATATGAAAATATAAAGGGGCCTGGAATGATGGTTCAACAGGACTAGAGTTCATTCTTTGCATGTAGGAGCTCTAGGTTTGACTCGGCACCACATAGTCCAAAACCCAGCTGGGTAATATATAGCCCTACCCTCATCCTCTCAAAAAAGAAAGAAAATAAGGGGAAGAAAAACATCAAACTATAGAAATGAGCTTGTTTTACTGACATTTATAAATCACACTTCCTGTTTATGATTTCAGAAGTGCAACCATGCAGTGTTTCTATTAAAAACTTAATAACCGAGAACAGCTTGATGATTAAAATGAGAACTTACCCAAAGGGGGAGAAAAACCCAAGTTGACTGCTCTCTCCATTTATGGAACTACAATCATATGTGTGTATGTTTATTTGCCAGGGATCAGACCCAGCGCTCATGTGAAGCCATGTGATTTACTACTAAGCAACATCCTTACCCTGGTATTTCTATCTTCGCTGTGTACAAAAATCGAATATCTTTATGAAACAAATTTGAGCATATATACTGTTATATTATGGTCAATCATTTATCTAATTAGTAAAAATATGTAAACTTTTGTTTTCAGTGTCTCTAAAATGTATGATTAATTCCCACAGGCAAAATGTATATTATAATGCATGTACAAAGCATTTTCAGAAGCACAAATAAGATGCTACAAATGTTTCTTGCAGCAGTGTATCCATGCCAAACTTATTTCAACTTATTTCTTGACTTTTATTATGTTTAGTAGAAGCACTTCTCTTTTGTGTCTGTGGTAATACATAAAGGTAGAATGGATCATCCAATAAGAATATTAAAGGGGGGCAGAGCAATAGCACAGCAGTAAGGCTTTTACCTTGCACGCAACAGACCCAGGATGGACCTCGGTTCAATCGAGGTGTCCCATGTGGTCTCCCAAGCCAGGAGCGATTTCCCAGTGCAAAGCCAGGAGTAACCCCTGAGCATCACAGGGTGTGGCCCCAAAAGAAAAAAAATTAAAGGGAAGCCTTTCACTCCCCATGTTCTCTTAAGCATGTAATTGTTTATTTTATCACATTTGAGTAGATTTTGTTTTGTTTTGTTTTGTTTTGGAGCCACATCTCATTAGTTACTGCTGGCTCTGTACTCAGGAATTACTCCTGGCAGTGCTTGGGAGACCATATAGAATGCCAGGGATTGAAACCTAGCAGCCAGTGCCCTACCTACTGTACAAACTCTCCAGTCCCACATAGATTTCTTTAAATAAAACTATTTTACTTTATTTTTTAAACTTTATTTATTTGTCGATAGATTGATTTGTTTTTGGGCCACATCCAATGGTGCTCAGAGGTCACTCCTGTCTCTGCACTCAGAAATCATCTCTGGGGGACCATATAGGAAGCTGGAATTGAACCCGGTCAGTCCCAGGTCGGCTGCAAGCAAGGCAAACACCCTACCACTCTGCTATCTCTCCAGCCCCAAAACTATTTTACTTTAAAAAAAAATCTTTAGGAAAAATGTTTACTGATATAATCTAAATCAGATTGCTTAAACAATTTTTTTTCTGTTCTTTTTCTTTACTCCTTCCCTTTTCTATGCCAGGTATCTAACTCTGATCCTTTCAGAGACATGGAAACCATGAATGCTATCATTGAGTCTCATGTATCTTACTTTAATCAGCTGTGTTAGCTACAAGCTCTTCTTATGATCTATCTCTCCAGCATGTTAGTATTTTTTTTTTTTTTGGTTTTTCGGGCCACACCTGTTTGATGCTCAGGGATTACTCCTGGCTAAGTGCTCAGAAATTGCCCCTGGCTTGGGGAGACCATATGGGATGCCAGTGGATCGAACTGCAGTCCTTCCTTGGCTAGCGCTTGCAAGGCAGACATCTTACATCTAGCGCCACCTCGCTGGCCCCCAGGCTGAGAGTATTAAGAGCCCACTTACCCTCCAATTCCCACACCAGGCTTACTGCTGAGAATAATAAACATTTCCTAGTATTCACTTTCCTCATCTGTAAAATGAGAGCTGTACTATATAACCTCAAAGTTCTCTTCACTAATATTTATGATAATAATATCCATATCTATTGATAGAAATAATATAAATTGTTCCTTTGGATTCCAAAAAATTTAATAGTAACCTGAAAAAAGTATATATAATATTTATTTATACTATGTATATATTTAACACATCAAAGAGGCATAACAGAAATCTCATCTCCCATACAAAAACTATTTGGGCTGGAGTGATGATATAGTGGGTAAGGCGTTTATCCTGTCTGTGGCTTACCAGGGTTTGATGTGGTCCCCTGGGCCCCCCAGGAGTGATTCCTGAGTAGAATTAGGAGTAATTCCTGATCACCTTTGAGTGTGGCCCCCAAACAAACAAAAAATACACAAAGAAAGGCTAGGTTAAAAAGATTTGTATACATTAACTTATGGTATCTTTTAGAGTAATTTTGCTTGTTTTGGTCTGCCCACAGACATCACTCCTGAAGGCTGGGGTACCTACAAGACAAACACCTAGCCTGGTGTACTATCTCTCAGACTCTCTTTTAGATAATTTTAAAGCAAAGTATAAACTGTCTGATTAATTTACTCAATGGAGTAAACACAGATTCACAATTTTGGTATATACCAAAATCATATCATTTACTTGGATGCTAGTAGGTTCTTGTATTATGAATTTCAACTTTGGATAAAGCTAAAATATGCATTATATGGACTTGATAAAGAAATAGAATTTATTTTAGTATACATTCTATTGCTACAGGAGAGCTGCAGAAATATGGATCTCACTTAGGATGATTTTGTTTCAGAAAGGAGACTTGTTGACACCAAAACATTGTCAAAAGTGAATTTTTTATGTTGGGAGAAGGCCATTATACATAGTCCAATGTAGATAAGGAATCACAGTTAACCCCCACACCCATATACAAATAGATCTATGCATAAAAGAGACCCTACAACAATATTTTGCTAGTAGGCAAGCAAGGATTTTAAGATATCCTTACATAATTATAGAAATTGGGGAAACAATCTTTAAAATGAGGGAATGCCTGAATAATTCATATACTAGGATACTATGCAGGTGTTAAAACATTAAATAACAATAATAAAATATCTCACACTACAGAGATTCACACACATCACACACAAAGAGCAAGTAAAACCAGTGCTGGCGTGGATACAGGGAGAAAGGGACTTTCTTTCACTACTGGTGGGAATGCCAACTTGTCTAGCCTTTCTGGAAAACAAAATGGATATTCCTCAAAAAGCTGGAAATTGAGCTCCTATATGATCCAGCAATACCATTCCCAGGGATATACCCCTAGGAAAACAAAAACACAATACAAAATGCCCTTTGTGTTTCATCAAAGCACTATTTATGATAGCCAGGATCTGGAAACAGCCCAAGTGCCCAAGAATAGATGAGTGGCTAAATAAACTATAGTATATCTACACAATGGAATACTATACAGCTGTTAGGAAAGATGAAGTCATGAAATTTGCTTATATATGCATGAATATGGAGAGTATACTGAGTGAAATGAATCATAGGGAGAGGAATAGGCACAAAAAAACTTCATTTATGGAATATAAGAAAAATAAAAGTGTTATGGCAATGTTATCCAGAAACAATAAAGAGGAGGACCAGGAGGACTAGTACATGGTAGGAAGCTTGCCACACCACAAATAGTGAAACAGTGCAGTTAGGGCAAAGAGGAGACCACTATGACAATAACTAGAACTGATCATAGTGGGACAATAACTGGGTGTTGGATGGAGATAAAGTGATATGTATGGTATCCTTTTATTAACAATAGTGCAGACCAGTGTTTAACAAGGAAAAAAGAAATATACGTGTATGTGTGTATATATATATAAATAGAGAAAGAGACAGGAGCAAAGTGCCTGTCCCAGAGGCAGGCAGGGGGGATGGTGGGAGAGAAACCAGGGACAGTAGCAGAAAATGTTTGTGGGTGAATGGTGGCATACATTGTAAGACTGAAACTAAATTATGAACAGCTTTGTGATCGCAGTGTTTAAATTTAAAATATTAAATAAAGGGCCTGGAGAGATAGCACAGCGGTGTTTGCCTTGCAAGCAGCCAATCCAGGACCAAAGGTGGTTGGTTCGAATCCCGGTGTCCCATATGGTCCCCCGTGCCTGCCAGAAGCTATTTCTGATCAGACAGCCAGGAGTAACCCCTGAGCACCGCCAGGTGTGACCCAAAAACCAAAAAAAAAAAATATTAAATAAAAACACTAAAAACTGGGGTAGTAGCTTTTTATTTTCTCTCCTGCACTCTACAGAATGAGGTGGTGACCTGAGAGTACACCCTCAACATCCACAAGTGCCTCCACTGCATGGGTTTCAAGAAGTATGTGCCTCGAACACTCAAGGAGATCCGAAGTTTGCCATAAAGGATATGGCACCCTACATATGCACATTGATAACAGACTCAGCTGTCTGTGTACATTTGTCTTGAAAACGTAACGAAGATTCACCAAACTTTATATGCTGATTACTTATGTATCCAACACTTTCAAAAATCTACAGGGTCAATGTGGATGAGAACTCAACTGATGACATAATAAAATTATAAATTCAAAAAAGGACCCAAAGTGATAACACTATGGATAGCATGTTTGCCTTGTTTGTGGCTGACCAGGGTTCTATTTCTGCCACTACATATGGATCCCCAAGCATGGCCAGGAATAATTTCTGAGTGCCAAGCCAGGAATAACCCTTGAGCACCAACCACCAAGTGTGGCCCAAAAGCTTAAAAAAAAAAAAAAAAAGGTGGGGCTGGAGAGAATACAGTGGATTGGGCACTTGCCTTACTTGTTTCAGACCCAGCACTCTATATAATCCCCCATATATGGCGTGATCTCTGAGCATTGCTGAGTGTGGCCCAAAAAGCTTGCCAAAAACTAGAAATATTACTAAAAATATGTAGTAACTCAAGAAAATGGTCATTATAGAACAATAAAAACAAATCTTTCCAACTGTATACTCTTCATATTGTCATTTCCTCCCAATTTAAATATAAATAGGACCATGAGAGAATAAAAAAAAATTGTGGGCCACACCCAGTGGTGCTCAGAAATTACTTCTGACAGTGCTTGGAGGACAAGATGGATGCTGGGATTCAACCCAGGTCAGCCACATGCCCTGACCACTATATATGACTCTAGCCTAAGAAAAATATTTTAAGAGAAGATAGGCAGTGATTTATTTTTTGTTTGTTTGTTTTGTTTTTTGGTTTTGGGGTCACACCTGGCAGCGCTCAGAGGTTACTCCTGGCTCTACGTTTAGAAATCGCTCCTAGGCAGCTCAGTGGACCATATGGGATGCCGGGCTTCGAACCACCATCCTTCTGCATGCAAGGCAAACACCCTACCTTCATGCTATCTCTCTGGCCCCATAGCAGTGATTTTTAAACTTTAGTTTTTTAAATTTTAGTTCAACATAATGTTTTGCAAAGTTACCTGATACCTATGGAAAATTACATGCCTCAACTAAGGTATAATCCCAGCACTGTCACTCCCCAAATGTGACATACTACCTTACTCCTCAAATGTGTGTATATTTATATTCTTCTATGGTGTGCTACATTTGAGGTTGATTCTAATAATACCTAATATTATATACCTATTATATACCTACCTATTATTATAATAATCTTCTGGCTATCAGAAAAGGTTTAACTTTATACTAGTCTATTCCTTTCTTTTGTGTAAATGTACAGCACACAAGGAGATACAGTGTACAAATACATTATTTTCTACTAATTATAAATAATTATCTTCTTAGTAAAACTTATAAAATTTGGAGGGAGAGCATGGAGGAATATACTTGCACGTGGCCAACCCTGACATGTTCCTTGGCATCGTACATTCCTCTAGAATCACCAAGTGCACTCTTAGGCTTCACTTGAACCTCAAGACCAATTGGCTGAGAGTCTTATAGGAGGGGCCTCTCAGCCTTCTGAGCACTACTTGGAAATTCCTTCCCCCAAAATTTGTGGATCCGGTGGGGGATGAAGAAATAAAATAATTTTTGTTTCATTAAATAATATTGAGTCATAAAATTGACTGGATAGCAACATAATTGTGTGAATTATTTATTCATTAGCTTATGTTTGTTTCTTCAACTAGGATATTATTTTCAGAAGGGCAATAATTTCTGTATTCAACTTGTTGACTCCAGTACTTAGCAAGTATTTAAACACAAATATGCTCAGTACAAATTCAGTGAGTGATTAACTATATGTAATAAAATCCTAAAGGGACTGACACTTTATTTATTTTGTATAGATTTCTTCTTTTCACAAGCTTTGTGATTCTGTCACTAGTCTAAATTAATCCTACACTTGGGTAAACTTGTTGAACATATATAGCTCAGAGTTTCAGCTTAGCATAATTGAGTTGCTTTGTAATATTAATTTGGGTATTTTTAAAATTTCCATGTCAAATTTTTTAAGTCTATAAGTCTATAAACCTTGGTTTATAATTTTATTTAGCTTTCCATCCACAGACAAATTTATACCTTTATTTTGTGAATTAGTGGTGGACATGCAAAATTGAACTGATATTGAGTGACAGGCAAAATTGTTGGGTAAGCATATTCAGAAACAGGAAGAAAGATGTGACGATAAATATTTTGGATTTGGGGCCACACCCAAACTCCTGTTTCTGCACTCAGAAATCACTCCTGGCAGGCTCGGGGGACCATATAGGATGGTGAGGATTGAACCCAGTCCGTCACGGGTCAGCCACATCCAAGGCAAAAGCCCTACTGCTGTGCTGTGCTATCACTTCTCACTCCATCTCCCTATGGTGATATTTTAAAAAGTGAAGCATTAGACTGAAATAAGTATACATTTAACCTTGAATTTTAAAATTAAGTTTAAGTTGCAAACTTGACAAAATAAGTAAATAATATTTTTAAGGAACAGATTTTCCTTTTAATATAAGTGGTTTTAAAAATATTTTATTTATAATAAGAATGGAAAATGAACACTTAAGAAACTACTGTATAAAGAACATTATGCTGTCACTGAAAATGTTTCTAAAGACTTAAAAACTTGAGGAAATATTTATGATATAGTTATAAATAAAAGTAGATATATAAGCAAACGTTTTAAACTTTATGAGTAATTCTTTTTATGAAAGTCTAGCAACTGTAATAGACTATCAACTGCCTCTAACACAGAGTTTCCCAAACTTAATTCAACCAACTCCTCCATTTTGAGATATAAAGAAATCTTATGAGTCCCCACCCTCGGAAATCTATTGTCTTTAAGAGAACAAATAGCAAGCAGCACCCTAATTCCTCACACCCCCAATTGGTGCACCTCCTCCCTCCGGAAGGACATTGTCAACTTTGTGAAAGACTATAGAAACAAAAGACCTGTTTTTCCTGCAGTCTTTATTCTTTAAAATATTTTCTTAACATGTGTGCTACCTTTATATCACAAAAAAGAAAGTTATTATTTGTCATAGACATACATCAATCCTTTCAGTATCATCACATGCAAAAGAAACACTACTGATGAGGAAAAAAGTTTGATTTTATTATGGGGATTCCAAAGTAAATACTGATCACATCCCATAACCTATAAAGTTATAATGGTTTTAACATGTAGTACTGTTTTGACAGTTTCTCATTATCATATTTAATGATTGAGACAGCTATAGATGGCTACCTCAATTAGTTTAATAAGTTCCTATAGTCTGTCAGTTAGCAATTCTTTCCAAGTTGCTAACTGGTGGGAGTTAGCAGTCAAACACCGTACATAAAAATTCCTGTAATAGACTTCCTCTCTGACTCTGGCCAATCAGAGCAGACTTTTGACAGTGTAGATTCTGGTCCAGAACATTGTCTAATTTGCATGCATAAAAAGCCTGCTGGGGGGGGGGGCGGAGAGATAGCACAGCGGTGTTTGCCTTGCAAGCAGCCGATCCAGGACCAAAGGTGGTTGATTCGAATCCCGGTGTCCCATATGGTCCCTGGTGCCTGCCAGGAGCTATTTCTGAGCAGACAGCCAGGAGTAACCCCTGAGCAACGCCGGGTGGGCCCCCCCCCCCCAAAAAAAAAGCCTGCTTGGATTGGCTGAGTTAGAGAGGCGATCTGAGCAGCCTTGCAGTGATTGGTGCAGGATCAAGTTGGAAAATTCGTTTTGTGGCACTATTCAGACAATTTTCGTTTAGTGGCATACTGAAAACATTTTCGGGATATACTCGGCGTATAAGACGATCCCCCGGATTTTCGTTTGATTTTTTTGTTTCAAAAGTCGTCTTATACGCCGGAAAATACGCTGTATGTGTGTGTGTATTATATATATAATATATATGTAAATATATAATTATTAGAAATAGCCAGAAAAAAGAAAAGATAACAATATATCAGCAACAACAAAAAGCTATAAGTTTAAAGTAAGTCATTTGGGGACAGACACCTAAGATACAGCTTAATTAGAAATCAAATTCCCAAGGGCCCGGAGAGATAGCATAGCAATGTTTGCCTTGCAAGCAGCCGATCCAGGACCTAAGGTGGTTGGTTCGAATCCCGGCATCCCATATGGTCCCTTGTGCCTGCTAGGAGCTATTTCTGAGCAGATAGCCAGGAGTAACCCCTGAACACCGCCAGGTGTGATCCAAAAACAAACAAACAAACAAACAAAAATTAAACTCCCACCAAGAGGAAAGACTGGAATCCCCAACACATTTCCATTCATTCTTCTCTTCTTTATCTTTTATCTCTTTTCTCAAAAAAAAAAAAATCTCACTTCTTGCTTCCCACTTCTAAAATCATTATCCTGTCAACAACCTATATATTTATATTCTCTCTCTCCCTCTCTCTCTCTTCTCTCTCTCCCCTCTCTTCCTCTCTCATCTCCTCTCTCTCCCTCTCTCTCTTTCTCTCTCTCTCTCTCTTCCCTCTCTTTCTCTTTCTCTCCCTCCCCCCCCCCTCTCTCTTTTTGTTACAACCAGGGATGTTCAGAGGTTACTTTTGGCTCTGCACTCAGGAATTACTCCTGGCTATGCTTGCTTGAGGAACCATATGGGATGCAGGAGATAAAACCCAGGTTGGTCATGTGCAAGGCAAATGCCCTACTCAATGTATTATCACTCGGGTGATAGTACTTATCGCCAGATAAGTAATTTACCTCCAGATAATAACTCTTTTATAAAGAATCAATTATTTCTGTTTTTATTTACGGCAAGTTTTTTTTATGAGTGTTCCAGATAACATTTTTAAAAGTTTTATTTTAGGCACTCTGGTTTCAAGCAAGTTGTTTTTATTTTTGTGCCACATCTGGCAATTCTCAGGGGTTACTCTTGGCTCTGTGCTCAAGAATCACTCCTGGTGGACTCAGGGGACTATGTGATGACAAATATTGAAATCAGGTCAATTGAATGCAAGGCAAATGACCTATCTGTCATACTATCAGTTGGCCCCACACCTTTTAATGCTTTTATGGAATCACTTATATTCCTCAACTTTCTGCACACTCAATTTCTTCTTCCAAGAGAGAATACTGTATAGCTATCTTAGAGACACCATAACTATATTGGTTGGGGACCTGGTTCAGTCCTCACCACAGATCCACAGATCCACATCTGCACATGGGTGTAACCCCAGAAGAATCTAAGCACAATACGTACCATCCTGGTGTACTAGAGCAGCATTGAATGCTCTGGTTGAAGATTAAACCATCTGCCTAGGTTGACCCAGTATCACCTACAGTGGACCCTGAGACCCTGGGCACTACTTGGGAGGCACCTGCCTCAAAATGATAACTAAAGACTCCATTAAATAGTATATTATACATGGCATATCTACTTACATGGCATATGGTTCTTTTTCTGCTCCCTTTTATAATAATTTTCAAAGATTGTCTATACTTGCAGTCTCTACTTTTCATTTTATTACTTCTTTAGTCCATTACAAATAGACCATTTATCTCCACAGTGCTACTTAAACTACTCATGTTGAGATGACTAACTTCCTTCTTGACAGATAATTTTCTCTTTATTATTTGGGGCCCCCAGGCATTTTCCATACCCTGATATTTTTCTTCCATTAACATTCATTTTCCCTTAGGTTATGTCATCCAGATGTGTATTTTGTTTTGGCTATTTTTTTTTTGTGCCAAAACAGCAGTTCTCCGGGCTTACTCATGGCTCTGTACTCTGTGATCACTCCTAGCAGCACTCAGAGGTGAGCAGTGTCCAGATAGAACCCCTGTTGGTCACCTGTAAGGCCAGTAACTTAAAACTTGTATTATTGAGCCGGAGAGAGAGCATGGAGGTAAGGCATTTGCCTTTCATGCAGAAGGACTGTGGTTCAAATCCCGGCATCCCATATGGTCCACCGTGCCTGCCAGGGGCGATTTTCTGAGCATAGAGCCAGGAGTAATTCCTGAGCACTGCCGGGTGTGACCCAAAAACAAAAAGGAAAAAAAACCAACCTTGTATTATCTCTCTGACCCTTATCATTTTTTGTTTGTTTTGTTTTTGTTTTGGGGGCCACACCCGGCAACAGTCAGGGGTTACTCCTGGCTCTGCACTCAGAAATGGCTCCTGGCTGGGAACGGAGAGATAGCACAGCAGTAGGACATTTGCTTTGCAAGCAGCCAATTCAGGACAACCATGGTTCAAATTCCGGCATCCCATATATATGGTCCCCCGTGCCTGCCAGGAGCGATTTCTGAGTGCAGAGCCACGAGTAACCCCTGAGCACTGCCAGGTGTGACCCAAAAACCAAAAAAGAAAAAGAAATCACTCCTGGCTAGGGGGACCATATAAGACACTGGGGAATTGAACTAAGGTCTGTCCTAGGTCAGCCACATGCCAGGCATATGCCCTACGGCTCGCAGTGCTATCGCTGCGGCCCCTGACACCTATTTTTTTTAAGTAGTGTCTAATTTTTAGAATTCCTAAAATGTATATTTTATTCTAGATATATCTGTCATTCTTGATATCGCTGATATTCTTGAACTCTAAACTCCTATCTACCTGCCTCCAAGGAATACCACTTATATATCTAATAAAGATCTCCAAGTTAACACATTCAAAACAAATCTCTTGATTTTCTTCTCCCTCTATATTTTGATTTACCTTAAACTTTCCACTGTATCAATAGCCTTGGTATTATCCCCTTTTTCATGACTAAAAACCTTAAAAATCATCCTAATTCTGTATTAGTTTATTAAGTGGTTATTTTAGCAATAAAATATTTTAGTCCTGTGATACTATAATAGGGACTTTGCAAACTGCATTTCTACTTTGCCATCTAAAATCTTTCTATGTCTGTCAATATAGTGATCTTAGTCAAGAGGATGATAAAAGAATTTCTTTCCTTCTTTTTTTTTTTTGTTTTTTGTTTTTGTTTTTTGTTTTTTTTTTTGGTTTTTGGGCCACACCCGGTAATGCTCAGGGGTTACTCTTGGCTATGTGCTCAGAAGTTGCTCCTGGCTTGGGGGACCATATGGGACACCGGGGGATCGAACCGCGGTCCGTCCTAGGCTAGCGCAGGCAAGGCAGGCACCTTACCTTTAGCGCCACCGCCCGGCCCCATTTCTTTCCTTCTTTTTGAGTTTCTTTTTTTTTTTGGTTTTTGGGCCACACCCGGCGGTGCTCAGGGGTTACTCCTGGCTATCTGCTCAGAAATAGCTCCTGGCAGGCACGGGGGACCATATGGGACACCGGGATTCGAACCAACCACCTTTGGTCCTGGATCAGCTGCTTGCAAGGCAAACACCGCTGTGCTATCTCTCGGGGCCCTCTTTTTGAGTTTCTGCACCCACATTGGCCCCAGGAACTTCCCCCTGACAGTAGCAGTTAGCTCCAAATCCAACTATTTCTACTCATAGAATCAGCCCCAACATAGCCTCCTAAGGTATCCGCATAAACTACTAACATTCCCACCTCTTCAGTCAGGGGTTCAGTTCAGCTAGGTCCCCATCACCTTAGTTGTAAGAAATGTCAGGTGTGTAAGAAATATCAGATCTAACCTGTGCTTCTCCAAAAATAGGAAAAGTAGCTCCTTCTAGAAGTTACTCAGTTATGTCAGTTTTTCTTTTCTTTTTTTTTCTAGTTCTACATGTTCTACCAGTTCTTTATGTCAATTGCTGTCAAAATCTTCCCATGTGCAGTCAAGACTTTCTTCTCTAAAGCATACACCATCTCCCAGCTTCTCATAACACTCAAAATAATTAGGGCATACGATACCTTTTATAATCTGGCCTGCCCACTTGTTTAGTATCATCACTCATGACTTAGGTTACTCCTTTGGCTTTAATCATTCTGTCTTGAACACATCACTTTTCTCTGCAGAATCTATTTTCTGTGTCCAAATTATTTAAGCCTTTGCCTAGTTCATAGCCTCATATGATTCAGGTTTCTTCTCAAATATATGCATCATAGAGAAGTGTGCTCTAAAATGTACAATACTTCTGCCCCTAAAATACTCACCAGGGTTTATTGTCACTATCTGACACTGTTATATATTTGTTTATTTCTTTTTGCCTCTCTCATACTCAATCAAAAGTGTCATAAATTCATAAAGGCAAGTATGCCACAGGCATACTAGATACTAAATACCAGTTCATAATTATAAATATCAAATTGTAGAGATGCAGAAGATAGTCAAAGCAATTGTAAAGAAGATAATATAGAAATGATATAAAGACATCATATTCTTATTCATCTTCCTGAATATACTTTTAACAAATAACTCAAGAAAAAGTACTTAAAGTTGTGAAGAATTTCCATAAAATGAGAGAACTGAATCTGCAGAATAAAATTTTCAAAAAATCATTATGATAACAATATTAAGGTACATTCTGGTGAAGCTATTAACTATAGAGAATTAAGAAAAACATTTTAAGACTTTTATGAAAAAACCTAAATCACTTGTAAAGGGAGGAAATTATGTTGGCCTTAGACTTCCTCTCAGCAATAATTCAAAGACAGAAATCAAAAGAATTTTGTCTGCACAGTTTTAAGGCAAAGCCAGCATGACCCCAAACCACTATATGTAAATAAATTATTCTTTAAGAATTAATGAAAGGTGCATTTTCCATCTTGGGTGTAGTCTGCATATCAACCTAAGATGTATAATTCTTTTCTTTTACTTTATGGCAGAACTCAACCTTGATTCTTTCCCTTCTGGAGATGCCTGCATTCTCTCTTGAATGATTCCTTCTCTCCTTTATTTTCTCCTCACAATTTCTAACTAAAACAAATTTTCTACACAAAAAAACACACACACACACACAGCATGAATTAATGAAAAAAGCATCTACTAAGTGTGAATCAGAATTAGTTTTGATATAGAGGCTTGAAACACATTATGAGTACTAAAGACTTTAAAATAGATGAAAATCAAATGACCACAAGAACTACAATAACAAAATAAAATTAAACACTAAAATTTTGACAGAGTAGGGACCGGAGAGATAGCACAGCGGTGTTTGCCTTGCAAGCAGCTAATCTAGGACCTAAGGTAGTTGGTTCAAATCTTGGCATCCCATATGGTCCCCCGTGCCTGCCAGGAGCTATTTCTGAGCAGATAGCCAGGAGTAACCCCTGAGCACCACCGGGTGTGGCCCAAAAAACAAAACAAAACAAAATTGACAGAGTAAAAGTAATGACATAATAAAAAAAAAGCCCCATATTTTTATAGTCCAACCTATTTGTGTTTCTAAATTTAAGGTATTTTTGGGAGGAAGAGTTTCCAAATTTTTATTTTAAAATCTGCAGTATTATAAAAAATAAGATCTTTTGTGGAAAAGATCTCTTGTAAAAAATATTTTCTTTTTTTTTTTTTTTTTTTTTTTTTTTTTTTTGGTTTTTGGGCCACACCCTGTGACGCTCAGGGGTTACTCCTGGCTATGCGCTCAGAAGTTGCTCCTGGCTTCTTGGGGGACCATATGGGACGCCGGGGGATCGAACCGCGGTCCGTCCTAGGCTAGCGCAGGCAAGGCAGGCACCTTACCTCCAGCGCCACCGCCCGGCCTCCTGTAAAAAATATTTTCTAAAAGATGATTTGGGGCTGGAGTGGATAGTATAGTGGTTATGACATTTTCCTACACACTGTCTGGTTCTATCTTTGGTACCCCATAAGGTCCCTCAAGGCCTGCAGAGAATGATCATTGAGCAAAGATCTGGGAGTCAGCCTGAGCATTGTTTTTTTGCTTCCCCCCAAAATAAGGCCCCATAAACAAAACAAGGATTAGCCATTTTCTTAAGCATATCTATCTTCTTCTAAGTTCAAATAACTTAAAAAGTTAATTCCAAATGTAATAATAGTGTTCATGTTTTCATTATAAATAACTTGTTTGAATACATAGAAATATCCATACAATAATGTTCACTTAACATCAGTGGTAAAATCTGAGAATTTTAAATTATAACTTTCTGTATGAAACCAATAATTATATCACCATTAAAATACTACTTTACATTTAGGGGAATCTAATACCTCTGTTATTCTAGATACTTTAAAGTGGTATACTTTGAAGGACAGAGTGGTATTTAGTAGGTAGGGTGTTTGCCTTGCTGCTGAGCAGGATTTGTTCCCTGGTATGTCATATGGCCCTCGGAGCACAATCAGAATTAATTCCTAACTCTAGAGCCAGAAGTAACTCCTGAGCATCACCAAGTGTGCCACCCCCCAAAAAAAAAAACAAAAAACAAAAAATGCTATACTTTAGGGGCCAGAGTGATAATACAGCAGATAATGTACTTGTCTTGCATGCAGCCCACCAGATTATATCCTTGGTATCCCGTATGTACCCTGACTCAATGCCAGGAGTGACACCTGAGCATAGAACCAGAAGTAACCCCTTTCTATCACCAGTTATGGTCCAAAAACTTAATAAAAGTATACTTTGTATTCATCACATTGTATACACAACTATAATATACTTGGTATCTTTTAAAATAGTAATTTTTCCTATTGTATTTAAATTGAAATTTAAAATATTTTACTATAAAACTTATTTAAAAATTTTAAGTTTTAGAAACCATAAAATAAACCCAGAGATTGAAATAGATTTAAGAACAACTTGACATTTCTGAACTTTTACCTAAAATAATCTTTTCCACTAGTTTATCCCTTATATGATACCTTTCACATAACACTTTGTACTTACCTATATTTTACTTATATTTAGCAATAAAAATTTTATTGAAATTGCTATTATAAGTATGCAAAATATAAACTACCTATACTACATAATATGCTGTGTTGCTTTACTTAATATCCTAGTCCAATAGGAAATATATTTGACTTAAAAAAATTTTTTTTTTGTTTTTGGGTCACACTCGGCAGCACTAGGGGTTACTCCTGGCTCTCTGCTCAGAAATCACTCCTGGCAGGCACAGGGAACCATATGGGATGCCGGGATTCAAACTCTGTCCTTCTGCGTCTAAGGCAAACGTCATACCAGTGTGCTATATCTCCGTCCCTACTTAATATTTTAGAGTAAATATTTTATTGAAAGAATATGGATGTCAGGAATATGGCTCAAATATTAGAACACGTGCCTTACATGTGCAAGGCCCTGAGATTGATACTGGAAATGATGGCATCCTGAGCTCTGCCTACAGAAGTCGTGGTAGCTTCTAAGTATTGCCAGATGTGGCTTCCCTAATGACACAAAAACACGTTCACTTAAAAAATAATGAAATATGTTCATTTTCAGAAATAGTAAAAAGAGCAGTAAAATGTTCATATTCACATTCTATATTTTAGTAATATTTTTCTGCTTTTTTCTAAACATGCAAATAAATGCATTTAAAATTGTTTTAATATTTATTATTATTTTAGCTTTGGGGCTACACCTAGTAGTGCTTGGGGCTTACTTTTGGTTCTGCACTCAGATCACACTCATAGATAGAGGGTTCGAGGGACCTTATGGGATGCTGGAGATTGAACCTGAGTGGGCTCTACACAAGGCAAGTGTCCTACCTGCTGTACTATCACTCTGGCCTTAAGTGCATTTTTGTTTGTTTGTTTTTGGGTTTTTTTGGGGGGTCACACCCAGGGGTTACTCTTGGCTCTACACTCAGAAATCATTCCTGGCAGGCTTAGGGAACTATATGGGATGCCAGGATTTGAACCACTGTCCTTCTGCATGCAAGGCAAATGCCCTTCCTCCATGCTATCTCTCCAGCCCCTTAAGTGCATTTTTTAAATTGTTTTATAATTTAATAAATATTTTAAACTATATTAACTAAACATTGGTACTTCTTTGTGGAAGCATTGATAATGGCTTCATATTATTACATAAATGCACTATGGTTTATTGAGCTTTCATTTAATTGACTATTATGCTGACTATTATGATTATTTTGTCTGGATGCTGTCATGAACATATTTATATATAATATATACCTAGATGTGAAACTTCTATGGTTATATATTAGAGATTTGAACATTTTTAAGATTATAAATGATAATGCAGTCAGTAATAGAATTGGTGATAATATAATTTTCATTGTATTCTTAGAAAGACTAGTTACTAGCATTTACTTTCAATCTCAATCTGTTGGTAATTTAATTTGGTAAAACTGAATCGATTTGGGGCCAGAGTCGTGGCACAAATGGTAGGGCATTTGCCTTGCATGTGGTAACCTAGGATGAACTGCGGTTCGATACCTGCTGCCCCCACCCCTGGCGTCCTATATGGTCCCCCAAACCACAGCGATTTCTGAGCACATAGCCAGGAATAACCCCTGAGTGTCATTGGGTGTGCCCCCCCCCAAAAAAAAGCCTGAATCGACTTATTTGCTATTAATGACTTTACTACCTCAAGAATGTATAATTCTGTTTTTTTCTGTTTTCTTTTTTTTTCTACACACCTGGTAGTATTAAGGGCTTACTTCTGATAGTACTTAATGGACCAGATAGTGCTGGAGATTTTATCAGGGTAGTCCAGTGTAAGGCAAGCCTCTTTATTTTTTTTAATAATATCTTTATTTAAGCACTATGATTGCAAACATGTTTGTAGTTGGATTTTAGTCAAAAAAAGAATACCCCCCCCCCACTTTTCCAGTACATTTCCACTCTTCTACTCTCACTAGCCTGGATGTACAATTCTTTGTCTTCCCTAAAAGACTGACTATAGAGCCTCACCCATATTTTTGAGAAATGTTATTTTTTACTGAATTGGGAAATATTTCTACCTAATAAAAATAAAAACATTTAGTTCTTAAATAATACATAGAGTATTATTATTATTAGTTATCAATAACATTGGATTTATTACTGAAATTATAATTTTATTGCTTATTGTGTCATTTTCACTATCTTCAGTTCACTAATGCTAGCTTATAAAGATTAAGAAAAGCATTCATTATCTTGAAATAATTTCCTCTACTCTGCCTTCATTGAGGTTGTCTAGAGAGACTGAGCCACTTTTCTTTTGCATTACTATTATTATTATTGTGAAGCCAGTCTATAAAGCCAGTAATAAACATACAAAAACTTGCAACTGTAAAGATATATGGGAGTTTCATTGGGGTTGTTCCTCTTTCAGAAGGTAATACAATATGTAATTTATAATTGTTTACTTAAGTGCCTCTGAGCTGCCTCCATGGTAGCTATGTCGTCACAGAGAATTAGTAACAGTTTGGAGTCTGATAACAAAGTCTATAATTTAATGTGTACCCTTGCTAGTTTTATTTTTCTTTGCTAGTTTTTAAATTATTACTGCATAAGAAACTTCAAAAATAAAGATATACTTAACTCATTATGTTTTAGAAATGTTTTAGACACAGAAAGTATATAAATTACTCATTTGCTCATTATTTAGATATACTTAACAATAAAATTTTTTTGTTGACTGGTGTGACAGTAAATAGTAAATAATTATGCAAACTTACCAAAATATACTTCTGGCGGGGCTCAGGGAACCATAAGAGGTGCCAGACACTAAATCTTGGTTGGCTGTGAGCAAGGCACTATCTCTCTTGCCCTTATATGTTGGTTTAAAAAAAAAATTTAGGTGTCAGAGTGATAATACTATGAGTAGGGAATTTCCCTTTTATTTGGCTGACCCAAGCCTGCCAGGAGTGATTCCTGATGGAAGATCCAGGAGTAACCCCTGAATGCTGCTGGGTGTAGCTAAAAACAACAACAACAACAGCAACAAGAAAATAAATAAATAAAACTCAAGTGTTCAATGTAATATAATTGTATATTTTTGTTTGTTTTTTTAGTTTCGGGGCCACACCTGGCAGCGCTTAGGAGTTACTCCTGGATCTGCACTCAGAAATCACTCCTGGCAGGCTTTGGGAACCATATAGAATGCTGGGGATTCAACCTGGGTCTGTCCCTGTTCGTCTGCATGCAAGGCAAATGTCTTACCACTGTACTGTTGCTCTGGTCCCTGTAATGTAATTGTAATGTAATCAAAACAACAATGAGATAACATCTCACACCACAGAGACTGGCATACAACACAAAGAACAAGAACAACCAGTAACCAGTGCTGACATGGATGCAGGGAGAAAGGGACTCTCATCGACTGTTGGTGGAAATGTAGACTGGTCCAGCCTTTTTGGAAAACAAAGTGGATATTTCTCAAAAAGATAGACATCGAGATTCCATATGACCCAGCTATTTCTACTCCTAGGAACATATCCTAGAGGCCCAAAGACACAAAATAGAAAAGCCCTCTGTATCCCTATGTTCATTGCAGCACTATTAACAATAACCAGAATCTGGAAACAACTCAACTGCCTACCAACAGATGAGTGGATAAAGAATCAGTGGTATATCTACACAATGGAATACTATGAAGCTGTTAGGAAAATGAAGTTGTGAAATTTGCTTGTACATGGATGAATATGGAGAGTATTATGCTGAGTGAAATGAGTCAGAGGGAGAGAGACAGACATAGAATTATCTCACTCATTTGTGGGATATAAGGGGAAAAAAAGATAGTATGATAATAATATCAAAGACAACAGAAATAAGGGCCAGGACAACCAGTCCATGGTAGGAAGCTCTCCACAAACAGTGGGAGTGCAGTTAGGGCAGAGAAAGAACCATTGACAATATAGTTGGAAATGATCATATGTGTGTATATATTTATATGTATATATATATATATATGTAAAGAGAGAGAAAGAGAAGGGGAAGGAGTGGGAAGGAAACATTGATGGTGGGAAATATGCACTGGTGAAAAGTGTTGTACATTGCATGACTAAAAATCATGAATAACTTTGTATCTGTGAAAATCAAACCTCATTCCGTCCTAGGTTAGTGCTTGCAAGACAGACGCCTTACTGCTAGCGTCACCACTTTGGCCCGACTCTTATTCTTGAGGTAGTTTGTATGTGGCAGAGGGGGAAGGTTCTTCTGTTTTGGAAGAGAGACAGGACTGTGTGCTGGAGACCCAATCTAGAGATGATGAAAGGAAGAAGGTGGAGATTATGGGGCAAATTATCTACTCAGATTAGTTTCGCTATAACAATGAAATGTTTGGATTTTAAAAAAGTATTTCAATCTAAGTAAAATGCCTGCCCCATCAGAGGCAGGAAAGCTTGAGTGGGA
Source organism: Suncus etruscus (assembly GCF_024139225.1). Classification (NCBI taxonomy): domain Eukaryota; kingdom Metazoa; phylum Chordata; class Mammalia; order Eulipotyphla; family Soricidae; genus Suncus; species Suncus etruscus. The sequence goes on from NC_064855.1 coordinate 62,256,093, forward strand.
GTGAAGAACACATTAGGCAGGGTGAGAGGGAAACTGTTGACACTGGTGATGGTAAATGTGAACTGGTGATGATTGTAGTACATTTTATGACTGCAACTCAATCATGAACAATTTTATCTGTGGGGGGGGGGACCCTGTAGTATGACAACCTTGTAACCATGGTGTTAAAAATAATACCTAGGGGCCACAGCAGTAGCACAGTGTGTAGGGCATTTGCTTTGCATGTGGCTGACCTAGGCTGGATCTTGGCATCCCATATGGTTCCCTGAGCAGGGTCCAGTATGTGTGTGCTCCTTCCTCCAAAAATAAGTAGAGTCTAGGAGCTGGTGTGACAGTACAGTGTGTAAGGCACTTGCTGTTACACACTGCTGATCCGAGTTTAATCCCATTCCTGAGTACAGAGCCAGGAATAACCCTTGAGCACTGCAGGTGTTGCCAAGAAAACCCCAGAAACAAAACAAAAAAAAAAAACAAAGTCTAATATTCTCTTTACAATATATTACTGTATTTGCCTCTAGAATGTGGTAAAGATACTGTAAGTCTTTTAAAACCAGGTCATAAAAATGAGCTTTTCCTGGTTGTATTTGATCCCTTTGAGTTCAGTAACCTTGTTTTGAGGAACCTGAACCACACTTGATTTTGTTTTACTTTGTTTTGGGGCCTGCACTTAGTGGTACTCTGGGAACACTCCTGGCAAAATTCAGGGATCACATGTAATTGGGATTAGAACCCAAGTGGGCTGTATGTAAGAGAGACTATTTGTAGTACTAGCTAAGATTCCCAGTAAAGGTCCCAGCTATCAGTCAGTTAGTACTAATCCCTAGACATACAAGTGAACAAACCTTCAGATGATGCAAACCTCCAGTTTAAGACCTGCCCCAGCAGTCGCCAAGTCAGCTGCTGCCAAGTCAATTAGAAACAAACTGCCCTTGCAGAGTTTAACCCAAATTGCATATTTATGAATAAAGTAACTTTATTTTAAACCAATAAATGCTGTGATGGTTTGTTATGTACTTAAATCTTTGCTTCCAATAAATCTCTAGCTTATTCCCCCATTCCTGATTTTCTAAACAAGACCGAAACTTTAGTACCACCTATAGTAATGGGTAGAGATTAGGTGTGGTTTTGAAGTGCCACAGGAATCAGGAATAACAAGCCCTCCCACCCCCAAAACCAAACAAACAGAAACACTATATAGGTAGTACAGGTATATTCAAAAAAGAAAAAAACACAAAACTCTCCTGAAAGTTTGACCACTGAATTAGAAGGCTTACTTCTCACCATTTTACTGTTTCTTTTCCCCTAGATAGCCCAGTTTCCAAAGTAGGGAAGAATAAGATTTAGTTCTCTCCTAGTTCTCTCCTCCGCTCATCCCCCTTCTAAATTAAAATCTTTGGGAAAGAGAAAAATATCTTTTTCATAGAAACAGACTGTTCAGTCTTATAAAGGAACCAAACCAGCAACATACATTATCATTCCTTATAAGGAATAAGGGTTTACAAAGTAGTACAGTAGGGACAGGTCTGCTTTAGTAACTCATCACTGTTCTTCAAAGATCCCTTTGGCTTGTCCCCTTTAAATATTGGTGCTCCCCGGGGTTCTCTTCCTGCACTTTTCACTTGCTACACTACAAAGCCCACCTTAATATTACTCCTGGCTTAAACGATTTCTTTACCAGAAGCTTTACCCTGCCTGTTTCACACCTTAAACCAGAAACTTAGTAATCTCTTGCCATTCTTTCTCTGGTGGTCAGTTGCCCACATTCTACCAATGATGCCCTTAAAAGTGTTTCTTGATGTCTTCACTTTATCTCACTTTCACCAGGGACATATTCACAATCCTTGCCAATTATTATTTAGATCACAAACTGTTTCATATTCCATCTTTGACTAATGGACCCCTAACTTGTAATCTTTTCAAATACTGGCAAATGTTTATACTATACATTTACATGTTTTTCCAATTTTATTTTTATTTTTGGGGTTGGGTCCACACCGAGTTGTGCTCAGGGTTTATTCCTGGCTCCACACTGAGGAATCACTCTTCCTGGGCTCAGAAGACCATAGAGGTATCAAGAACCCAACCTGGGTTGGCTGCTGCAAACACCCTTGCTGTTGTACTATCATTCCAGCTCCAACATTAAAAAAAAAAATCTTTTAATTTCTCTCCCTTTCCTTCAGGCTTTAATCCTGAGGCCCTGCCATTAAAAAAAAATAAAGCACTTGATAGTATATGCAAAATTTTAATATGGGATTACAGGGATATTCTCAGTAGAGAAGACCCAAAGACAACACATTCCAAAGGTTCTCAAACGGGCGTGTGTGCCCTCCAGCAAAAAAGTCATAGCTCTCAAGCAAAAATAAAATCCTTAGCCTGAAATAAATAGGGGTCTGCATGACCAGGTAATTAGCCGTTTTCCCTTCTCATCCTCTCTTCACTTCCAGACTTTCTTCCCATTCATACTTCTCCGGAGGTGTTTGCTCTGCTTGCTTAGCTTGGGATGCCTTTTCTTTTAACAGGCCTAACTTTTATCGCCCCTCAGGCCACCCTATCTACTGAAAACAGGGCAAAAGGGGTGACCCTCGCTTGTTGCTCCTGTTTCTCTGGCCATTTCCACTTTGAGAGTGGGAGGAGGGAGGAAAAAAAAAAAAAAGAAAGAAAGACTGTTAAACAAGATCTGATTGTTTGCAGCACGTAGTCACTCGTGAAAGAGTCCCAAACTCCAATGTACATTTGTATTTTATAAAGGAGAAATTGAGTAACTGGTGAAATTAGTTCTTCCAGCAGATTTCTGATGGTAAATATCACACATAGCATCCTGCTATAGAAGTTTTCAGCATCATTAAGTTTCCCTTTCCTGTGGGCTTACTGTGGGTTTTTACTGTGCTGTTATGATATTTAATAAGTCCTGTAATTGATAAGTACAGTTTGGACATTCTACAATCTACTGGGAGAATTGCTTGGTCAATTCTCTGGGCTTGTTGCTCCTGATTCACATAACACCACACCAAAAAAAAAATCTCTTAAAGGCAGAGAACCATGTCGTATCCTTAAAAATTCTCCATCTAAGCTAGCAGCTGTTTCAACCTTTGACTTTTATTTATTTTTATTTTTGGCTCACACCCGGCAGCGCTCAGGGGTCACTCCTGGCTCTACGCTCAGAAATCGCTCCTGGCAGGCTCGGGGGACCATATGGGATGTCGGGCTTCGAACCACCGTCCTGTGCTTCTGCATGCAAGGCAAACGCCTTAACACCATGCTATCTCTCCAGTCCCTGTTTCAATCTTTCTGAGATTAACCGTGGTTCTGATTAATCAGCTCGTGAGTACTACTAACTCCTGCAGGTTTGATCATTCCAATCATTAAAAAAAATTTTTATCTCAGTCTCCAGTCTGTGCTTCACCCTCTTAGCTCAGACAAGACTATAAAGCAAAGTGCATTTCCCTGCTAGTAACGCTTCTTCGACTTAAAAATAGCGCTCTCCGAGCTGAGTCACCAAAAGCCCGTTTCCCCAAAAATAGCTTATAAGGACGGCTAGGAAGAGTGTCCCCCAGAGAGGTGACAAACTCTTAAGACTCACACCGCAGAATGGCGTCCAAAAGCGGACCCCCAAAACCACCATTCGTCGGTCCAAGCCAAGGCACCAATAAATAAATCCTTGCAGACCTCACAAGCGCGCAGACGGCGCAGGGCCGAACTTGACCGCTCCAGCTCCGTCTCCGAGCCGGGAGCCGCGGGGGGCCGGCATCGGGCACCAGGCACCGCCCAGAGCAGTCTCCCGCTCTCACAAAAGGGTGCGACGGGAGCGGGAGTGGAGGTGGGGGGGCGGCGGATCCCGCTTAGGTCCCGGGGATTGGAGTCTCTGAGGTAATGGCTGTGGGCTGAGCGCGCGAGAAAAAAGAACTCTCAGTGCTCTCCCACCGCAGCGGCGCTTCAGAGAGAGCGAGAGAAACCGAGGGTCTGAAAAGAGGGGGGAGAGGCGGAAGTGCAACCCCCAGGGGAGGTGACGTCACCCTCCAGGCAGCCTGTAGCGGGGGCGTCTGCCCGTCATGTGACACACCCCACTCTTTCCCCTCTCCCCTTAGCTGAATCCCGCGTGCGCTCGCCCTCCCCCAAGCCCGGACTCCCACCTCTCTCTCTCCCCCGCCTCTTCTCTCCCCAACTTTTGCAGCCCTGTCAACAGCGCCAGCTCCGCCTCCTGAGCCCCCCCCCGCACCCCGAGTATCTGCCAGCTCTCGGGCTCCGATCCAGCGCGCCTGCCCTCAAGTCCCTTCCCCACCTGGGGAAGCCCCCAGTGCCCGGTGCGCGGGGCTTGCTTGCTTGCGTGGGCTCCAGAGTTTAGGGTGCGCGTCGGCGAGAGGCGACGGCGCTTCTCCAGAAGCTCAACCTCCTCCAGTCGCCGTGTGAGCTCTGGAGAAGGCGGGAGGCGCACCCCAACCGGCCCTGGCCCGGCTCCCTTAGGGATCGTCTCCCCAGAGGGAGAGAAGAGAAGAGAGGCAGCCTGCAGATCGACCACCAACCACCGCCAGGCGCTCCCACCTCCGCGCTCCTGCAGCCCGGGGCTGCAAGCGCACACGCTCCTCCTGCTCCCAGCTCCATCTCGGGGGGCAGCGAGCGCGGAACCTCTCCTTCATGAGCCCCTCAAAATAGCCGCCCCGCCGAGGGTTGCATATGGAGCTGGCAGGTTTTTACGGCTGTCATCTCCTGCCGCGCCTAGTTGATCTATTTTTCTCCCTTCTCAAAGTGGAGGCTGGAGGGAGGAGGGGAAACCAAACCAAACACCAACCCTGTGTGCAAAAGGGGAGCGGGACGGACTAACCTGTCAAACGGCGGAGGAAGAAGGAAGAAGCCCCCCGATTGGGGGCGGGCGGGCTCTCGGGCGCGGTGGCCAAAGCGGAGCCTCATCATCCAGGTGTCCCCCTTCTTGGGGTGCTAGCGCCGCCGCTCCCGCCCTCTCCTCTCTCTCTCTCCCACGGCACCACCGCACTCCCGCCCCATCATCGCCGGGGAGCAGCTCGCTCGGATTATTAAATTTTTGTGTGTGTGCAGTTTCAGCAAAGCTCCGAGGAAGTTGGTTCTTTTGTTCCACTATTTATAGATTGCGTCAACATTGCGAAAAGGAGAAGGCGGAGCGGCGGTCCCTCCCCTCCCCCGGCCGCTCGCTCCCCCGCCGGCTCCAGGGAGAGAGAAAAGCCCCGGCAGCACACGACCTAAGTACACAGCGCGCCAGCCAGCCAGCCAGCCAGCCTGCCAGCCAGCCGCCCGCCCCCGGCCTCCCCTCGCCACTTCCCCTCCTCCCGGCCCGGTCCGTCCCCGGCGCTGCCAACCCCGTCACGTGCCCGCCGGGGGGTGCAAAAACCCAGCTCTGCAGCGCTCCAAAACGGCGGAGGTTGCCTAGCTCAGTCGTGTGCCCGGTTCGCGGCCCGGACGTCGTGCACCAACGGGGGTACCGGGCGGAGACCCCACCCCCGGGCGGCGGCTGCGCTCCGGAGCGTCCCGCGCTTCCTCTCTCCTCTCCCGCGAGCGCCACCGGTGCAAGGGTGCAAGAGGGTGCGTGCGTGCGCCTGGGCACCCCCCGCGGCCGCTTCCCGGGTGTCGGGGGTGGGGTTGGCCCTCGCTCCGTGTCCGCTCACCATTGCGCTCGAGGGCTGGCTGCGGGGTAGCTAGTTCGGTCGGCAAGCTGTTGCCGACGACTTGCCTTGGCGCTCCGAGACGCTCCGGCCCGTCCGCAGGTGCAGCGCGGCGCGGCGCGGCGCGAGTTCGCTTCCTGCTTGCTTCCCCTGACAGCTCCCGACCCAGCGGTGTGCAGAGTCAGGTTGCTCTGGCAGGGAGGGACAAACAAGGCAGATGAAGTTTCTGGGGGAGTTGTTTCAAGTTAGATGGGTGACTAAAGCATTCCAACTTTCCTCCAAACCCTGATGGTAAAAAATGAGAGGCCCTGCCCTTAGCCCCCCGAAATGAAACTGAGCTCCCTGGAGGCCTAAAAGCCTCAGTGCTTGAGACGTTGTAAACTAGCAAGCACGGTAAAGACGAGCCAGATCTCCTAACGCAAGTGTAAGCAGGTAAAGACCTGCGAGCCTTAGGTCTTTGCAGGATTTAGTTAGAGAGCAGTTGAACGTCCAAGAGTCCGAATAATCTAAGTGAGCCCATCAGTGGAGGAAAGCCCGGGCTTGAGTTGGGACGATACAGGAAAGGCGTCGGACCTTTCCGGCAGCAGTTCCCCAGCTGGTAAACAGTCTGGGAGGATCCCGCCTTTTCTAAGGAGTAAGAGAAACTGTTCCCGTACTGTCACTGGATCAAGGCTCAGGAGTAGGCCGAGAGAGGCACTCCCGGACTCTGCATGGTCCAGCGGCCCTGAAACAGGACTTCCTGAAGCAGGGCTGGATTCATTTATAATTGGGAGCGCTTTCTCAAGAGCCAGAAGGGACTTCAGTCCGTTTGCTTGAGTTTGAGAAACTTTTCAAAGGTTTCCTCCTCCTCCCCTTACACTCCTTTGATTTTCAAGAGACATTTTTCAAGAATCTTAGGCCCAGAAGGCAACCGCGTGAACCTGGCACGCCCCAAACAGGAGCGTGATGAAGTCAAGCAAACCCGGGCGAAGGCCGGGTTTTCAAAACGGGTCTGCAGGACGTGGGCCCGCAAACTGGACATGCAGTGGTCCCCTCACTCTTAATGACGCTCGTTGTCGTGAGTGCCTGTGCTCTGTTTGGCTCCTGATTCCCGGGCGTCTAAGTTTGCTTACAACGTAGTGAAAGGCCGGAGTCCTCCCTCCTTTTTTCCAAGTCTTCCAAGGCCAGGCCGCCTGCTATGGAAAGACAATCCGCATCAGAAGGCAAATTCGTTTTCGCGCCAATTTTGTTGCATCAATATTTCAAACCACATTTTTCGTCACGAGAAAAATATGTCAGCGCCTCCAGGCCCCTTTATGCCACTGCAAGGGAAAAAAGGTGTGTTGTGAGGGAGGGTTAGTTGGGCATGGGTTCAGTTCAGTTTTCCTCCTTTTGCCCTAACTTTGGGCTGCACCACGGTGTCCCCCCACTTTTTCAGCACGCTGGCTTTCACTCTGAACTCTTTCTTCCTCAGCTTCCCAGCTGCGGAGGGGAGGGAGAGAAAGCAAAACGAAAGCACCCGGGGCGCATCCGTCTCTGCGACTTCCCCAGCGCCCAGCGAGCGTGGCGGTGGAAGGCCCAGATTTAGGAGTAGAGGCAGGAGTAGAGCCCGAACTGTGCGGAAACCTAGTGGGGAGGTGGTCCCTCCCAAGGGCGTCAGCACCTACCAGGAGCCTCATCACTTCCACCCACCCACTCGCTTTCCAGGGAAAAGAAAATAAGGCAGCCTCGGTGGGATTTGATTAATCGAAATTGATTAGTACTGTCGCGTGGGTTGGGGGGGGGGCTAGTCTAACTCTCTCCTTGCTCAGCAATGATCGGACGCTTAGGAATGGGAGGCCCCGGCAAGCGAGTGAGCGCTTAGTTAGGTCCGGCACAGGCCGGTGGGAATTGGAGGCCCTGAGAATTGGAGAGTTGTCGCTCCACTGACATAGAACAAGCTCCGACTTCCAACAGAGAGAGAGAGAGAGAGAGAGAGAGAGAGAGAGAGAGAGAGAGAGAGAGAGAGAGAGAGAGAGAGAGAGAGAGAGAGAGACAGAGACAGAGACAGAGACAGAGAGACAGAGAGACAGAGAGACAGAGAGACAGAGAGAGACAGACAGAGAGAGACAGACAGAGAGAGACAGAGAGAGAGAGACAGAGAGGGAGAGACAGAGAGAGAGACAGAGACAGAGACAGAGACAGAGACAGAGAGGAGAGACAGAGAGAGACACAGAGACAGACACAGAGACACAGAGACACAGAGAGAGAGCCAGCCCAAGCTTTCCAAAGGCCTCGGGGAAGTTGTAGTGACACGCACAGAGCCAGTTCCCCGGAGGTAGTCCCCGCGGGGACAAACCCGGCCTGGGCTGATTTGGACTGCGCGTTACGCGTGGGCGGCCTAACGGGTCATAACCTTTTTTCAGTTTATGGGAGGGCATGGAAATATCTTTACGGGGTGCATACATACTAACACCCCGGGGAAGAGCAGCGGGTCAGACACCAGTCATCCAATGTTGTCTCCGCCCGTTCCCGCGGGAACCAACTCTAGAAGGTCCTCGGCCTGCTCCGCAGCTGCGAGCATTTCTATGCACCGGAGAGCCTCATCTCACACTAATAAACTTCTAACTTTATTTTTCTTAATAGCATTTTTGTTATAGCATTATCATCATGTTTTGGCAGTTGTTGAAAAACATTTGAGCATAAATGAGTTGAATTTGAAGTCAGTTTTCATTGGAAGGAGCAGGATCTGGGCTTTCTCTCAGTGGTACTCTGGAGCAGCACTCACAGCCCCAACCTGCAAGCAAGAGACAGTTTTTGCTTCTTATATAAAAGCCACATTGGAATGATGAAAATTTGGAATTATGTGCTTGTTTGCGGTGTTTAGACATCCCATCTCCAGGTATTTATTTCATCAACAACTCTCACAAGTTGCTTTAATGTTTTTAGATGCAAATTTGAGTTCACTTAGGCGAACCTCAGGAACGCAGTCTTGGTTTTCTGTTAATGTTTTGCTAGTAACGGACAGTAGTCAATCCTAGACTTGCTCTGCTCATTTTTATTCCACCCTTCTTCACCACAACTAAAAATACCAAAATATTTTGTTTTAAAAGAAACAACAAACAGCCCAGCCATCCAAATTTTTTATAAATGTATAAAGAGAGAGAGGAACTACAGGTGAAAATAGACACAAGCTATTGCTGCTTTTGGAAACAATATTCTATCTCTTTAAATAAATACTCAGCAAGAAGTTATTTTTGACGCAAAAACCTAATAAATATGCCTTTCACCACTCTCACCCTTTGATATCATACAATGCCACAGTCCTCATTTTCTTGCAATCCAACCCCCGTCCTTGTAACTTATTTTAGTCAAAATGAGGTACTTCAGACTATCTTGCCAAACCTAACGTCTATAATTATAAGGTTGTTTTTTTTCTCCACTCTACTTAAAACAAAAAAGTACACATAGGACTTTGAAAGCCGGCAGCTGTCTACCTACTTTTTCTTTCTTACGTTAAAAACAAAAACCAGAGTATCGTTCGCAAATGATACTCAGCCTGAGCTAGGTTCAGAGCCTAAAACGCCAGCGCAATCTCTCAGCCATCGAAAGCAGACGTGCAGTGGGAATCCACAAAAGAAATCTTGATTTGGAGCCTACTTTGCTAACAAATCTATGCAAATTTGCAAATCTATGCTTTACGCGGTGAGATGGGAACTTGCCCAAAGGATGCATCCGGCTTTAGGTTTTATGAGGAATATAATCTGGAAAGGGGGAACGCCTGCTTCACGCGTGGCAATATGCCCCGCGCCGATCCCCGAGGGACCCACTCCTGCAAAGAGCTTTCGGGGTCGCTACCCTTGAGGCCTGGGTCAACCTTGGCGCAGCCCGGCTAGGGGTGAACGCCTCTCCGGCTTTCTCCCTTCCAGGACTCGTCTGGGGGTCGCTCTCTGCGGCTTAGGCTTTCCGACCGGAGGAGAGTGTTGGAGGCCGAAGATCAGATGTCCTTAAAGGGGCTTGGGAAACGGAGAAACTCCACGCAGTTAGGGCCAAGAAATTTGGACACCTCGCGTTCAAAACCAAGGAAGGGAGCCAGTCCTGGGGGAGCACAAGTGTTCCCAAGACTTTGCTAAAGTTTGGAGAGTCCAGAAGTAGCACATCCTCCCCACTCACCCCACATATACACACAGCCGCCCACCCCCGGGAGTATTTCATAATCTCCCGCAAACTACCCGCCCCCGGGACCCAGCAGGCTTGGGGAGGGTCGACCAAGGCGTTTCCCGCTCATCGGCCTCAGAAACCTCTCCGAGGCGAAAATGGCGCGTCAGGGTGGGCGTGGGAGGGATGTCCGGGTTCAGCCCCGACGGCGGGGAGGGGGGGGCGGGATCTCAGAAAGGGTCCGGGGGAGGTGCGAGGTTAGTGTTTATGCTCCAGAGCTGCCACTTCTAAGGACGTGGGGCTGGTAGCCCGGGTGGGGGCAGCCGGGTCCTGCCAAGCGCTGGTCTGTCCTCCACCCCACTCCTCCCAACAGGGTTATGTCAGGAGAGCGCCCTGGCAAGGACTGGGGCGGGTGGAGAAGACACTTCCCTACAGGCTCTGGGGGCTGGCGGGGCCGGCCGTGCATACGCAGAGGTTGGCCAGGCGCTTTTGGAACGTCCTTCGTGGATGTGGAGAGAATCGTCTCAGAGCGCCCCTATTCCCCCTTATCCTGGGGAAAGTAGATTGGAAGGTGTTTAAGAACGAGGGAAGCCCATTATAGAACTTTCCAGAACTTCCAAGCTTATCAGGCATCTGGAAATCTTGCTAGCTTTCCGAAGAGCTGCGCCCATTTCCCCTTCCAGAAGGAAACTTCCTCCCAGGGAACCTGACATTTCGGGCCCCTCTTGCCGGGCAGAACGTACCCCTTCCCTAATCGAGGCAGGCAACCGTCGCTGGCCCCCTGGCCGCCCCGGCGGCGTTACAGCAGGAAATACTTTCTTCTGTTTTCAATCTCTTAGTCCAAGTAAGCCGGCGCAAATCTCAAAGTCACTTTATAAATTATCCCGAGAAGAAAACGGGAAGAATGGAGACATCATCACGCTGGCCCTAGGGCACCGATTCCTAGAGTTTTGTCATTCACAGCAGGGACTGGATTTGGGAACTGTTTACCCACCTGCGGAAGCTCAGGATGCACGACTCTCTCCTCTCCTCTGCATGCTCGCGTTTCTCTCCTCTCCCAGCTCCTCTGCTTGTCAATACCTTGCTCGGGTCCGAACCCCTGGCACGCAGTTCTTTCGCGTTCACAGGACGCCGCCGAGGCCAACTCAACCTTATCTGCGGGCAATACAAGCGTCAGTGTTTGCCCAACGCTCACCAAAAAGGTCCTCCTTTCGGTTCCTTTCCTCCACTGCGAAGCAAACGGTCTGCAAGGTTTCTTTCTCTCTCTCTCTCTCTTTTTTCTACTTCGCTTTTGGTGACGATGCTCTTCCCACGTCAGGTTCCCCTTCCTTCCCAACAACTTCAAGTTTGCTTCTACTGGGACCTCAGAGTCAGGAGAAATTGAACGTGTTGCTGACTCACCTACCTCCCCAACATCCACCCCCAGATAATATATAAACACGAAGGGTTGTAAACAGTTTCACTAAACAGACTCGAATATTATCAGACTTGGAGCTCTACGTTAACCTCGGACAATTATGTTTTTTCTAAGAAGGAAGTGATACATAACGAAATTCAGGTGAATGGAATGAAACGATGGAAGTTATCTTTATGAGATCTGGATGCAGAACGGTAGTCTAGATCTTTTTAAGAAGATCTCTTATTGATAAACAATTAGTATCCGTGAAATAAATTGTTTAAAGCTGACCCTAGCATGTGCCTGCACACTGTAGGGACCATGGCTGTGTGTGTCTTTCCCTTTCTTCTTCCCATCGGTGGAAGGCAATGCAGATTCCCCAGTTGCTAAGGAAATTAGGTTCAAACTTCGCAACTTGTTCATTCCAATCTCTTAAAACAACAACAACAACAACAAAAACAAATGTATGCAGGGAACTTTCATAGTACATTAAAGATTATTGGGAGTTGCTTGACAAAATTAGGTAATTGCAAGCATAGGGATCTAAAACCCATCACATTATTTCCAGCTTTTCAATTGTCACAATATGTAACGCTTACCATTTGATTTCGTTTACCTACAGTAAGAACGAAAATTTCGGGCTGAGCTCTTTTCTCGTGTTTTTGCTAGAGCTACCATCACCCACAAACTCACATTTTTCATAGTGTAACTGTTACTCGAGTTGACGCTCTTCAGCTTTTATTCACTCGGATGACCTGTGTTCATTTCTCCACTAAAATAAGAAAGTAGCTCTTGTAGCATCCACGCGTGGGGAAGACCCATTTGACCACTTTTCTGACCCCACTTGAGAAATCTGGGTCACTGGAGCAGAGCCCGTGATTGGCACTATTGGTCCTGCAGGTCTCTTGGTTGCAGCCACTTTGTTTGACCCTATTTGAGGAAGTCCACTGTCCGTCCAGTCCGAGTGAGTTTCCTGGCAACTTCGCTCTACTCTTCAAACAGAAGGGAATTCCCGCACGTTCGCCTTCGTTCACAGACTTTCCTGCCTCTCACAAGTATTAAAAAGTGTTGCGCAGAGCCTTTTATTATTTATTTATTTATTTATTTATTTATTTATTTATTTATTTATTTATTTGCAGTTTCATCCATTGAATGACAAGGCGGATCAACCCAGCTGTCCTCCATGTCCACTACGGAGCTCTGTGCCTCGAGATGGCTCCTGGAGTGTGACCCCACAGCTGGAGGCGCCCCGCAGGGTGTTCGCCTTGGGCACGCGACTCCAAATTTATGGAAGTCGCGCGCGCGGGAGCCGCGGGGTACCGACACCTTCAGATCAATTCCATGAGGGAAGACTGCGGGGTGCAGTTCAGGAAATTACTCGTTGAGATCTTAGAAATGTCACGCCACTTGTGACTCGGAATCCATCTCCCGCTCTCTACTCCGTGATCCAGCTGGGGCGCCAGGATGCCGCGGTGGTCATCACGAGTTCGGAGCCTCGTGGTCCAGCTAGACTTTAGAAAAGAAATTTCAAGTTCGGCCAAGAGCCATCTCTGGGGTCCAGCTGGACGCCCCCACTTAACACTGGCTAGAGCTTAGGATTGTGGAGAATTACTCTTGACGTAAAATGTCTGTGGACCCGACGGGCCGCTCTGTCCGACTCTGGCCCTCGAGGGAATCGGGGCGTGTGAGTTATGGTGCAAATGGAGAGTAGAAGTTCCCCACAGCACATCCCGCTCCACCGCCCTGGAATAACTCTGGAGGGGCTCAGGTTTAGATGAGGTTGGGCTCCAGTGCTTCCTATCAGCACCTGGGCCTCAGGCTCTCAGCGTCGGAGCCGGGGTAGTGGGGCTGGAGGGTAGGTGGAGAGCTGCAGACTACGCAGCATCCACGCCTTCACACTCCCAGGCGCGCCAGATTCCGCGGTAAAGAATTCTCTGGAGGAGTCTAGTGGCTCTAGCTTCGTGGCGCAGGCAAGTCTCTCCCAAAAGGGGTTTGGGGTGGGGAGGGGTCGTGTTCCACCCGGAGGTGAAGGGGCGGACAGCCAGCAGAGGCTTCTGACTCATGAGATTAGAGTCCGGACACAGCCAGAGTCGAGGTACAGGGCTCCAAGTCAGGGAACCCTCAGAAAACAGGCCTTGATGCTGACAATTCACTAGGGGATTTCCAGGACCCTAGACCGGGTTGTTAGCACAGAAACCGGTTTCTTTGACCCAAAGAGTTCCCCAAATCCACAGTCAGTGAGTTCCACACTGCTCACTTGGGAACGAGTAACTTTTTCTTTTGAAATGAATTTAGAACTCTTTTTCCAAGTAGTTGATTGACCTGGTTGGGTCTCCTAATTGGGACTTGCGGATGCTCCGGGCCTGCAAAGGACTGTCCTGCATTTTGCATGACTCTGATGGACTCTACTGGACACAAGGGTGGGAGGCAGAGCTGAGAATGAAAATGACTCCTAGTGGAGAGCATTGCCAGTGATTGAAATAATTAGCTCCCCATAAATCTAGACCTACGGGAGATTTGCTTCCTAGTTTTTGATAGACAAGGTGGATGGGACCAGCTTGAACCTTGCAGCGATCAAGCTGGTACTTGATTTCTATTTTCCTGGACGAATGCTTGGTATTTTAAGATTCAATTCCCTTTATTTTCCAGCTACTTTTGAGCTAGGTGATTTTGAAAATATTGCCAAAAGTAAAGGACTCCGTTATCAGGTATATATAGAGAACCAGGTAAAAGCCGGGCCCAGGATGAGGTATGAACAGATAGCTCCTGTTTTCACAGAGTAGATCTAGAGTTTTTCTACAGAAACCTCCCTGGCAAACTCTGCATGTGAAGAGATTCTCTTTCTTTCTTTCTTTCTTTCTTTCTTTCTTTCTTTCTTTCTTTCTTTCTTTCTTTTCTTTCTTTCTTTCTTTCTTTCTTTCTTTCTTTCTTTCTTTCTTTCTTTCTTCTCTTTCTTCTTTCTTTCTTTCTTTCTTTCTTTCTTTCTTTCTTTCTTTCTTTCTTTCTTTCTTTCTTTCTTTCTTTCTTTCTTTCTTTCTTTCTTTTCTCTTCTTCTCTTTCTTTTTTCTTTCTTTCTTTCTTTCTTTCTTTCTTTCTTTCTTTCTTTCTTTCTTTCTTTCTTTCTTTCTTTCTTCTTTCTTTCTTTCTTTCTTTCTTTCATTACTTCTTTCCTTACTTTCTTCTTTTCTTTCTTTCTTTCTTTCTTTCTTTCTTTCTTTTTCTTTCTTTCTTTCTTTCTTTTTCTTTCTTTCTTCTTTCTTTTTCTTTCTTTCTTTCTTTCTCTTCTTTCTTTCTTTCTTTCTTTCTTTCTTCTTTCTTTCTTTCTTTCTTTTCTTTCTTTCTTTCTTCTTTCTTTCTTTCTTTCTTTCTTTCTTCTTTCTCTTTCTTTCTTTCTTTCTTTCTTTCTTTCTTTCTTTCTTTCTTTCTTTCTTTTCTTTCTTTCTTTCTTTCTTTCTTTCTTTCTTTCTTTCTTTCTTTCTTTCTTTTTTTCCTTTTCTTTTTCTTTCTTCCTTCTCTTTCTTTCCTTTCTTCTTCTTTCTTTCTTCTTTTCTTTCTTTCTTTTTCTTTCCTTTCTTCTTTCTTTCTTTCTTTCTTTTCTTTCTTTCTTTCTTCTTTCTTTTCTTTCTTCTTTCTTCTTTCTTTCTTCTTTCTTTCTTTCTTTCTTCTTCTTTCTTTCTTTCTTTCTTCTCTCTCTCTCTCTCTCTCTCTCTCTCTCTCTCTCTCTCTCTCTCTCTCTCTCTCTCTCTCTCGAGTCACACCTGGCAGTGCTCAGGGGTTACTCCTGAGAGTAACCTGCTCGAAAATCGCTCCTGGCAGGCTTGGGGGACCATATGGGATGCCGGAATTCGAACCACCAACCTTCTGCATGCAAGGCGAATGCCTTATTTCCATGCTATCTTTCTGGCCCCATAAGAAATTCTTGAGCTAACTCAGTGCAAACTTCTTCTGGCTCTTTGGAGGCTATTTACAGAAAATTCAACCTCTCTGTAAGTAATGAAAGGAGTTATAGAATGAACCTCTACTCTAAGGGCATTCAAAGGGAGATCCTGGTTTGAAGTGATAGAGCATATTTGTTGGATGAATTGGATCCCTGAAACCAAGTGCTGACACTTAGAGCACATGCATCATGTGCACATACTCATCACTGGGCTCACATCACCAGGCTAAGCGTTGGCCTCCATTCTCCTTCGCCATTGGCAGTGACTCCTTTTTTTTTTTTTTTTAAAGAGAACAGTGAATTATGGCAATTTTATAGTGGTGGCACAGGAAATGAAGCCAAGGGGACTGTGATACTTGTGATACCAGATGTCCTCTATGCTTCCTTTCTAAGTGTCAAGATGATCCACTTTTATTTTTATTAAGGGAATTGGTGTGTCCTTGTCAGCACTGTATATTGGTAAATAAAACACATACATCTTTGTTCTACCCACATGGTTAATAATTCAGATCTTGAAAAGAAAAATTCTTAAGAATTACTTTGAGTAACTCTCCTCTAGAGGAAACTTTATGAAGATATTATAGAGAACTGATAGCTGAGATTAAACCTTTAGATGGTGAAAAAGGCTTTGTCCTAACTTCATGGAATTTGCAATTCAGAGAAAAATACAGAAATAACCACAAGATGTTCAATATTGTTAGAAAATAAAGAGCAGAAGACAGTTTGGACTTTACACTCTCAGAAAGCCAGGTCATAGAGCAGGAAGATTTAGCTAAAGGAAGTCTCATGGGAAATGTGGAAGAACATTCATAGGAAGGAGAAGTCACTAGTAGGTTGACAGCCTTTATTCTCTCTGGCAATGTAGGAACCTTCATATTATTTGTGAGTCTTGGGACTGCTGTTAACTAAAAACTGTCCTAAAGAGGCTTTGAAAAATTGTTACTTTTGATGTCACAGTTATGAAAATACCTAGATATAATACCTTAAGTTAGCATTATTTCTCTTTGTAACATTATTGATAGGTCCATTGAGTGCCTATTGTTTTCACAGGTCTTTCATATATATATTCTATTCTAGCCCTCATAAAGGTTGTATGAAGTGTGTGTTTATATCTGCTTCATGGATTAGGAAACCAAGGCTCACTTAGTTCATGTTAGGTAATTTTAGCAAATAAGTGGCAGAACTATCTGACTTCAAGACTCTGTTTTATTCAGTCTTTTCATGATGTTTCTTCCCAACCCAGAAGTTATCTTAAAGAATAAAATTGATGTTCAAGATTCTGAATTTGATATCCAGCATAGTACAAACTATGGCACTTCTTAGCCCAGTTTCTGAGCCATCAGGCTGGCATCTAAACTGAATATTACCAGGATGGCCTTGCCCCTACCCCATGTGCCATCTACCCACTGCTTATGGAGGTGGCATCTATAAAAGGGATGGGAGATATGATTCAAATGACAGAGCACTTATCTTGTATATGTGAGCCCCTAGGTTCCATCTCCACTGCTTTATGGTCCTCTGAGTATTGCCAGGAGTGTCCCTCAGAACAGCAACAAAATTTTCTGAGGTTTGTAACTATTATTAAATCATAGTATTACCAGAATTATTCCATAGTCACAAAACTAATATATTCAAATTTTCTCTTGAATAGCTGAACTAAGGTAGCCCCTGACTTGAAAGCATTGCATGAGTTCAATCCCTGGTGTCACCAGTTGCTCTACTATTTGTACCTTGCAGCTTTACACTTTGCAAGCCTTAACATTGCAAGCAATTTCCAGCCACAGCAAGGTGTGTACAAGCTCTGCAAGTACAGGAGTTTGACCTCCAGCAAGCACTGCAACTAAATGTGCAAACACTTCAGGCAGGTGTGTGTGTGAGAGAGACTCTTTTTATCCCAACAGCTAAAACAGAGAGGGGAAGAGGGTTAAAGGAAGAAGAAAAGAGGACAACAATCCCAGCTCCCTAGTCCCAGACAGTGTGGATAGTGATGTGATTAGATTCTATTATCACAGTTTAATTATTCATTCTCTCTTAAAAGATTCACTTATAGGTAGAAACGGCTGATAGAATTTTTAAAAGCTTATATAGATGACACACAGTTGTAACACATGATATACTGGGTGGGAGGAACATTTGATTCATTATTTTACACAAGTTCATCTAAACCTCTTGGCTGCTACTCAACTCTGAGCATCTATTGATTAAATTAGAGCAGAGTGTCCTGAATATTCTTCCTTTTGCTTAAAGCAAGTAATATTTTATTTAGTTGAAAGCCAACATGTAAAGAAAAACTGCTGTGTTTGAAGGACGGATGAGGAAGAAAAGGTGCCTTGAACATCAACAGTGCAGTCTGGCATCACCATTTTGGGGAACTTGAATTATGAGCCAGGCTTGCCTGCTGTGCATCTCAGATAGGCACAATGTAAGCATGTGAAAAACATAGAGTACTAGAGGCCTGTTTTGGACTATGTTTGTATTGTACCCTCTCCCTCTCCATTTACCCATTGAAACCAAATTTCCAGTGCCATGGAATTGTGGAGATGGGACTTTGGGAAGGTGCTGAATCATCAAAGTGAGGTCTCCATGAATGAAAGTAGTGCCATTGTGAAAGACCCTTCCATCATGTGAGGATTAACTGAAATGTCTTCTAAGAAACAGGGACTAGGTCCTCACCAGATACTGTAGCTGTTGGTATTATGATCTTCCCAGATTCTAAAACTGAGAAAGTAATCTCTGTTGTTTGTCAGTTTCTCAGTCTGTGGCATTCTGTTCTAGCTTTACAAATGAACTAAGGCTATGGCTGAATGAATAAATGACCACCACATTATTATTTCTGCTTCAAAATGTAATCGAGGAATACAAAACTTTTAAATATTTATTTTTTATCAGTAATCACAAAGTTAAATAATCCACTTAATGGCTCATTTTCATCACCAAATTCTTGTGGTCACTCTTGATCTTTGCTTCCTTTGAACAGAAATTTATGAAACATTTGGCTTTTACAGTCCAATTTCTTTTTTTTTTTTTTTTTGTTTTGTTTTTTGGGTCACACCCGGTGACGCTCAGGGGTTACTCCTGGCTATGCGCTCAGAAGTCGCTCCTGGCTTGGGGGACCATATGGGACGCCGGGGGATCGAACCGCGGTCCGTCTCCTAGGCTAGCGCAGGTAAGGCAGGCACCTTACCTCGAGCGCCACCGCCCGGCCCCACAGTCCAATTTCTTTAGGGACTATTTCCACTTAATTAAGAAAAGAACCCGGGGCCAGGAAGGTGGCGCTAGAGGTAAGGTGTCTGCCTTGCAAGCGCTAGCATAGGACGGACAGTGGTTCGATCCTCCAGCGTCCCATATGGTTCCCCCAAGCCAGGGGGGGTTTCTGAGCACATAGCCAGGAGTAACCCCTGAGCGTCAAATGGGTGTGGCCCAAAAACCAAAAAAAAAAAAAAAAAAGAAAAAAGAAAAAAGAAAAGAACCCAGGTGAAATTATGAAAATGGGCAGAATTCAGGATGGTTTTGGGGTGGTGGAATAGACAAAACAGAAGACAGGAAAACATTTATTTGTGAGACTAGAAAATTATTTTATTTACTTAAAAAACATATAAATTGGGGAAGGAAAGATAGCACAGCTGTAGGGCATTTGCCTTGATTTGGCCCACCCAGGATGAACATGGTTTGATTCCTGGAATCCTATATAGTCCCCTGAGCCTACCAGGAGCGATTTCTGAGCACAGAGCCAGAAGTAACCCTGAGAGCCACCGGGTGTGGCCCAAAAAACCAAGACCAAACCAAACCAAAACCCATACAAGTGCTAGGCCTGGAGGGATAGTACAGCAGATAGGGCATTTGTTTGCTTTGCATGTGTTAAGTCCAGATTCAATCCCTGGCATCCCAGGTGGTCCCCTTAGCTCTACCACCAGTGATTCCTGAGTGAAAGCCAGGTTTAACCCCTAAACTTTGTCTGATGTGGTCCCCAAATTAAAACATATATATTTTAGAATAAAGTTCTAAAAACATGGTAAATTTTTATACAGAATATAGTGTAATGCATTATAACATAATATATAATATAACAATATAAAGGGTGAAAGATAGTGAAAGTGTTAAGGCCTTGCATCCTGCTGTCCTAGTTTGATTTTCAGCACCACCAGGGGTCACTTATGAGCACAAAGCCCTAAGGACTAATTCCAGAGTTCTTGGTTGGCCCAATGTCACAGGGCCTTGGGAGACCAAGAATGATACTAATAAAATATACAATTAATACTGAGACAGACACACACAAAGATGAAAGGTATCCTATACTGACTTTCTCATTACAGTGCAAAAATGGAAATTAAACCTGTGTTCAGCAAGAAAAAACTGTTTGAGAAAACAGTATTTTCTTCCATAAATTATGATGCAAATATTTAAAATTATGGAATTGCATTTAATAACAGAAGAAATATTAATTTCTATGATTGAGCCCAATTCATGCCTTGCATGTGTTCTAATCCCTATACTATCTCTTTGACCACTGGCCTGCATATTTTTCTTTGTTTATTTTTGGGCCACACCTAGCTGTGCTCAGAGGATGCTCCTGGCTCTGCACTCAGGAATTACTCCTGGCAGTGCTTGGGAGATTGAACCTTTGTGTTGTCCTCGTTGAGTGCAAGGCAAATGCATATTTTAATGCTCTTATTTCATATGGTCAAATTTCCCTGGAATAGCTGTACCAAGGTAGTTAATAATGTATACATGTTATTACATCCTCACATCCAAGTTTCACACAACACACACACACACACACACACACAAACACACACATACGTGCTTTGAACTACTCCTTGCTTGGTACTAGAGGATTCAAACCTGGGCTCCTGCAGGCAAAGCATGTGCTTTATCCCTTTGATCTATCTATCTCTGGATTCCCATACCTCTTCAGTTTCATTTTCTATCTGTTAATCTGTTACTTGTGAGCAGCGTTAGTTTTTGACAGTAAACACACCACTTTCTAGCTGTGATGGAAGAGAGGGTATTAGAAGTTGGAGTTTATTTTCCAGAACTAACTATTGGAAAATATAGCTTTATCTTGTTTTTCATAAAAAGGCATTAAGATCTGAGGAAGGTTTTTGAGCTGCTCTGTGACTGCTGTACCTAATGCCTGCAGGACATTCTGTGTTCTTGACTTCAGAGCCTCATCCCAGGCCTAAATTATGCATTACATACAAGAAACTTGCCACATAAATTCCCCACTTTTGAACAGAGTTTGGCTATAAATTTGCTTTGGGGAATTTTTTCAAGTTAAATTTATTTATGTGGAGGCAGAAACTAGTTGTTTGACCACCTTTGTGATATGAGTTACATTAGAAAAAAGTTCTAAAAAGATGGTAAATTGTTTTGTCTAAATTACTGCAAAGATGGCAGTGGATGTCAGCATTGACAACTATAAATAGTAACTCTCCTAGACCCTCTCATTTCAGTCTTAGTTCAACATTTATTTCCCCCATGACCTGTGCATGAAGAATGTGCGTCTCTGTATTTTATTTTGGAAAATTTGAATAAGAATCCATATGTTATGCACACACACATTTTCTTTACCCGATTAGGGAAAGTATGTTGACGTTCTTTATTTGCTCACAAAACTGAAAATTGGCAGAATCTTAAACTTGTAACTTGGCAGTATTGCAATTCACAGGCAAGAAGGGCAAGCCAAATTGGGTGAAAATTGTTTGAGAATTTTTTTTTTACTCATAGAGAATGAAAATCATGTAGCTGAGTGTGCACATCCAGACCTTTAACTGCTTGATTTTAACCACATTCATTGGCACTGCCAGATGTAGTTAAAGCTCCCAATGAAGGTGTATGATATCCAGGGGAAGGTTTGGGGATTTAAAGTCACCCTGCCTGTGCTCTTAAAGTGAAAATGACTTTATTAGTTTAGTTGTTTTGAAATATTGATTGGGGAAATATGATTTTTTAATCCAAATTTCTTCACTGTTTCTTAATCATGATGATGTAAATACAGTACTCTGGGGTTTGGAGGTAAAAAATAAAATCAAGCAAGTTTGCTGGTCTTAACTTTTTTCAGGGGTCCCTGGAATATTCAGGAACATGAAAGTACATGAAACAGTGGGAACCTGACAATCCTGAGTACAGTCTTTCTCTTTTGTATACTGGAGTTTTTGAAATCCTCTTTACAATGAGGTAGGACAAACTATTTTCGTTTTAAAACATTCAGACAGCAGCACAAACATCTGGGAATTTATTGGAATACTCTGGTTCCCTGAATTATCTGCTTTCTTAGCATATATTTTACTTATTTTTTTCCAAGGGGGATAAGTTTCTAATTTTGTTTTTCCCAGTTCAGCTGGGTTAGGCACCTCCTTTTAGCTTTTAGGTTGCTTGATGTTTGAGGCCCTATCAGACAAGCTGTGATCTGGGGACAAGAGAG
The DNA here is from genome assembly GCF_024139225.1 of Suncus etruscus. Lineage (NCBI taxonomy): Eukaryota > Metazoa > Chordata > Mammalia > Eulipotyphla > Soricidae > Suncus > Suncus etruscus. Next base: position 62,277,596 of record NC_064855.1, read on the forward strand.
GTTGGTATATTGTCAAGTATAAGGAGAAAAATGGTTTTTGTGTGTAGAGCAAGTTTCTTTCCATTATAGTTTCACTTCTATAAATGAAATAGTTGACCAAAAAGATCTAGTGCATTTTAAAAAAGTAATTAAGCAACAGTATTTACTCAATACTGGAATTAAGCAAAACTATCAGTCCTCTTTCTCATTTTTAGATGTTAATTCCTCTTTTCAATTTCAAGAAGTTCTGCGGTTTCTCTTCCTTTTCTTTTCTTCCTTACCCTGCAATGTCTTAAAACTGTATGCACAGTCAAGGGAGGTGGTGCTAGGACTGTGGTCAGAATATTCAGGAAACTCAGAGGAGAGAAGTTGCACTTAGAACATAATTTGTTTATATAGAAATGTGAGATTGAGACTGATGTAACTAACAATTTGGTCATATTTAAATACTTCGAGTATGAAACATCAGATGATGAAGCAGTGTTGAGTCTCTTTTTCTGTTTTCCTTGTCATATCTATACTTTGCAAAAGCAGTTATGGTTTTAGATGTTCAGGGTTGGAAACTTTTTTTGTTAATTGGATTGTATTATCAGATGTGAGTTGATGTTTATAGTCAATTAAAATATGTGAGAAACATTAGATCTAGGAATTTATATCATGATATTAAATTTGATTTAATCTAGTTTTATTTTTTGTTGAGCATTTTAGAACTTTAATAAATTAGCAGCAATATACCATGCGGCACTGGATACATAAACAATTTAGGAAAATTGGCCAAAATGTTACAAATGTAGTTGTATAACATGGCTGCTATTGTCTCGAATAGCCTGCTGTCAGTTTGAATGCTATTTGCTTTCATCTCATCAAAGTAAGTTATATTCATCTCATCAAAATAGGTTATATTTTTAAGTTATTTAAGCTATATAAACTTAAAAAAGTTCATTGTGATTTGTAAATCATTTTTTCCTCATTGATTTATTCTTTGCTAGTTTTCATAAATGAAAACACATTCTGAATTTTGTCTCCCCAATTCAAGTTTAGGAATTTTGTGCAGAGTAGGACAGTGGCATAGCACTGTGGGAAGATATTTATTTGAATTTTATTACCTAGACTTTCTCCTTCATTTTTGTTTGTGGTACAGATGCGATTTTTGATGTTTTATCTAGATCTGTTGATATTTATGAGAGAAGAGAGTAGCCTTTAACCCTCACTTGTAAATTATAATCTCGCCTGATTTGGCTAGGAGACACAGTCTGGTACCCTGTGAATGTCAGTGAATCTATTAATGAGGAGAAGATGACCTGTGAAGAAAAGTGAGATCTCAACCCCTTTAAGTATACAGATATATTGTCACAAATCCCAGAGTAGTTCATCATTGACATCCTGAATCACATATTTGGATTTGTGATACATAAAGCCAAAGCAAGGTTTATGTTTGTGAGAGTAAAGTGCCCAATCAAATGTACTTGACTAGTACAAGAGCTTAGAGTTCAAGTTATTTTTATTTGTTTTATGGTGTTCATGTGCACATGCAGAGAATGTGCGAACAAGGCAGTATGAAAGTAATTCTTGGCCTGAAACCCTTGGGGCCAACTCCAAGTTTTTCATATGACTCTTCTATTTCTTCTACTATCACTCAGTTATTAGTATCTGGCTCTTAAATGGGTTAGCTTCATAGCTGCAATAGACAATGATCCCTCTGCCATGTGGTTGCCTTCTTCTCCCCCTGTCTCCTTCCCCATATTTGGCCTTTCAACCTTGGGTTTGGGTCACAGGTTTGGGGAAGGGTGGAAAGAAACAGAATTAGCAATCATCACAATGATCTGGATTCTAATTAATTAAGGTCTACTCTTTGGGGGTATTGTGCCTGTAGCCCTTTTGTGAGAAGGATGCTTTACTTAATGAATAACTTTGCCTCAAGGGTTCTTTAGGACCCAGGAGAAGATATAAAAAATAATTAGCTACAAGGGGGCACAATTGAGAGTATAAGATTTACAATGAAGCCAAGAAGTTTATTTGCATATCAAATAAATGAGAGTCATGCTTGATGTCTCAAAATCTGTCTCATAATCAACAAAGAAAGTGAAACCAGATGTTTTCATTTAAGCTCTGAATTGTGTTACTTAAAAAAAAATCAAGTTTCTATGTGTCCTATTTGGTTCAATCTAGTTTCTCTAGATAGAATTCTCAGGCCACTCACATTTTGAGAGTGAAACATAGTACTTTACTGATTTAATAGGTCTACACAAAGCTTCACACAGATTTTGTCCATTTGCTTTTTTTATTTTAACTGTACATTTCTTAAAGTGCTATTTTTGTTGTGGTTTCAGTGATATTCATCCAAAACATATCATGTCATGGAAAAATACTGGAGTGGGAGACTCAGTTCTCTTAGTTCTTCCATTAAATAAAAAGATTTGAGCTTTTGGAAAGTTCAAAAAGTTAACTCTTTGAACTTCAGTTTCATCTAATATTTAAGGCTCTTTATTTCATCTAATCTTTTGTTCATAAGAACATTCACATAATAATGAACTAAGATGGCTACTTCTTTGAAGAAATTTTACATTTTAGGTTTCAGAGTCAAACTACCAGGAATTTCAAGTGAATGTTAATGTTAGTAGACGGGCTTAGCATTAGAAAAGCAAATATCATTAAATATCATTCTGAGCTGACAATTAAAATTTTTTGAATGAGTTAAGAATATTTAATGGGGCTGGCTGTGGGGGTTGCCAGGCAGAGTGCTGATTGCTCTACATGCAGAGTCTCCACCCTGCTGTGCTTCGTCTGAGGAAACTGAGGACCTGAAGGAGCCCTGTCCTGTGCTTCTCTGTCTTTCCTGAATTCTTGAAGCTCTTCTCAGAGCCCTGGGAAGCGAGCCCCCCAAAAACTACATTCTTTTTTTTTTTTTTTTTTTTTTTGGTTTTTTTTTGGGCCACACTGGTGACGCTCAGGGGTTCTCCTGGCTATGCACTCAGAAGTCGCTCCTGGCTTTGGGGACCATGTGGGACACCGGGGGATCGAACCGCGGTCCATCCTAGGCTAGCACTGGCAAGGCAGACACCTTACCTCTAGCGCCACCGTCCGGCCCCAAAAACTACATTCTGAAGCTATCCAGTGAGAGAGTGAGTGATTAAGAAATGGCTGGCTGTGGGGCTTGGCAGGCAGAGTGCTGATTGCTCTGCCTGCAGAGTCTCCGCCCTGCTGTGCTTCTTCTGAGGAAACTGAGGACCTGAAGGGAGCCCTGTCCTGTGCTTCTCTGTCTTTCCTGAATTCTTTTTTTTTTTTTTCAAAAAGTAAATAATATTTTATTATTATAACAAACCTTTTCTTATAATTGTATTTTGTATAATTAGCTTATTGATATTGTATATTTTATTCTATAGTTTGAATCAGATATATTTTTTTATTTAAACACCTTGATTACATACATGATTGTGTTTGGGTTTCAGTCATGTAAAAACACCACCCATCACTAGTGCAACATTCCCATCACCAATGTCCCAAATTTTGATAATTCAGAACCTCATGAGAATATATAATAATATTTTGACACAAAGCTTATTCATTTTTGTTTTGTTTTGTTTGTTTTTGGACTATACCAGTGCACTCAGGGGTTACTCCTGGCTATGCACTCAGAAATCACTCCTGGCTTAGGGGACTATTTGGGACATCAGGGGATCGATGTCATTCCTATGTCAGCCACATGCAAGGAAAACGCCCTACTGTTGTGCCACCGCTCTGGTCCCAAGTGTTTATTCTTTTTTTTTTTAATGCATAATTTTTTTTTATTTAAACACCTTGATTACATACATGATTGTGTTTGGGTTTCAGTCATAAAAGGAACACCACCCATCACCAGTGCAACATTCCCATCACCCAAGTCCCAAATCTCCCTCCTCCCCCCCCAACCCCCGCCTGTACCCTAAACAGGCTCTACATTTCCCTCATACATTCTCAATATTAGGACAGTTCAAAATGTAGTTATTTCTCTAACTAAACTCATCACTCTTTGTGGTGAGATTCCTGAGGTGAGCTGGAACTTCCAGCTCTTTTCTCTTTTGTGTCTGAAAATTATTATTACAAGGGTGTCTTTCATTTTTCTTAAAACCCATAGATGAGTGAGACCATTCTGCGTTTTTCTCTCTCTCTGACTTATTTCACTCAGCATAATAGATTCCATGTACATCCATGTATAGGAAAATTTCATGACTTCATCTCTCCTGACAGCTGCATAATATTCCATTGTGTATATGTACCACAGTTTCTTTAGCCATTCGTCTGTTGAAGGGCATCTTGGTTGTTTCCAGAGTCTTGCTATGGTAAATAGAGCTGCAATGAATATAGGTGTAAGGAAGGGGTTTTTGTATTGTATTTTTGTGTTCCTAGGGTATATTCCTAGGAGTGGTATAGCTGGATCGTATGGGAGCTCGATTTCCAGTTTTTGGAGGAATCTCCATATCGCTTTCCATAAAGGTTGAACTAGACAGCATTCCCACCAGCAGTGGATAAGAGTTCCTTTCTCTCCACATCCCCGCCAACACTGTTTATTCTCATTCTTTGTGATGTGTGCCATTCTCTGGGGTGTGAGGTGGTATCTCATCGTTGTTTTGATTTGCATCTCCCTGATGATTAGTGATGTGGAACATTTTTTCATGTGTCTTTTGGCCATGCGTATTTCTTCTTTGTCAAAGTGTCTGTTCATTTCTTCTCCCCATTTTTTGATGGGGTTAGATGTTTTTTTTTTCTTGTAAAGTTCTGTCAGTGCCTTGTATATTTTGGAGATTAGCCCCTTATCTGATGGGTATTGGGTGAATAGTTTCTCCCACTCAGTGGGTGGCTTTGTATCCTGGGCACTATTTCCTTTGAGGTGCAGAAGCTTCTCAGCTTAATATATTCCCATCTGTTAATCTCTGCTTTCAGTTGCTTGGAGAGTGCAGTTTCCTCCTTGAAGATGCCTGTAATGTCCTGTAGTGTTTTGCCTATGTGCTGTTCTATATATCTTATGGTTTTGGGGCTGATATCGAGGTCTTTAATCCATTTGGATTTTACCTTTGTACATGATGTTAGCTGGGGGTCTAAGTTTAATTTTTTGCAAGTGGCTATCCAATTGTGCCAACACCACTTGTTGAAGAGGCTTTCCCTGCTCCATTTAGGATTTCCTGCTCCTTTATCAAAAATTAGATGGTTGTATATCTGGGAAACATTTTCTGAGTATTCAAGCCTATTCCACTGATCTGAGGACCTATCCTTATTCCAATACCATGCTGTTTTGATAACTGTTGCTTTGTAGTACAGTTTAAAGTTGGGAAAAGTAATTCCTCCCATATTCTTTTTCCCAATGATTGCTTTAGCTATTCGAGGGTGTTTATTGTTCCAAATGAATTTCAAAAGTGTCTGATCCACTTCTTTGAAGAATGTCATGGGTATCTTTAGAGGGATGGCATTAAATCTGTATAATGCCTTGGGGAGTATTGACATTTTGATGATGTTAATCCTGCCAATCCATGAGCAGGGTATGTGTTTCCATTTCCGTGTGTCCTCTCTTATTTCTTGGAGCAGAGTTTTATAGTTTTCTTTGTATAGCTCCTTCACATATTTAGTCAAGTTGATTCCAAGATATTTGAGTTTGTGTGGTACTATTGTGAATGGGGTTGTTTTCTTAATGTCCATTTCATCCTTATTACTATTGGTATATAGAAAGGCCATTGATTTTTGTGTGTTAATTTTGTAGCCTGCCACCTTGCTATATGAGTCTATTGTTTCTAGAAGCTTTTTGATAGAGTCTTTAGGGTTTTCTAAGTAGAGTATCATGTCATCTGCAAACAGTGAGAGCTTGACTTCTTCCTTTCCTATCTGGATTCCCTTGATATCCTTTTCTTGCCTAATCGCTATAGCAAGTACTTCCAGTGCTATGTTGAATAGGAGTGGTGAGAGAGGACAGCCTTGTCTTGTGACAGAATTTAGAGGGAAGGCTTTCAGTTTTTCTCCATTGAGGATAATATTTGCCACTGGCTTGTGGTAGATGGCCTTCACTATATTGAGAAAGGTTCCCTCCATTCCCATCTTGCTGAGAGTTTTGATCAAGAATGGGTGTTGGACCTTATCAAATGCTTTCTCTGCATCTATTGATATGATCATGTGGTTTTTTTTTTTCTTGTTATTGATGTTGTGTATTATGTTGATAGATTTACGGATGTTAAACCAGCCTTGCATTCCTGGGATGAAACCTACTTGATCGTAGTGGATGATCTTCTTAACGAGGCATTGAATCCTATTTGCCAGGATTTTGTTGAGGATCTTTGCATCTGCATTCATCAGTGATATTGGTCTGTAATTTTCTTTTTTGGTAGCGTCTCTGTCTGGTTTAGGTATCAAGGTGATGTTGGCTTCATAAAAGCTATTTGGGAGTGTTTCTGTTTGTTCAATTTCATGAAAGAGTCTTGCCAAGATTGGCAGTAGTTCTTTCCTGAATTCTTAAAGCTCTCCTCAGAGTCCTGAGAAGTGAACCCCAAAAATACTGCATTCTGAAGCTGCCCAGCAAGCGAGTGAAAACTATGCCTGCCCAGTGGGGCCCGACTGTGAAAAACTGTGAGTGCTGCCTGTGTGTGTCTGTCTACTATCCTGTTGTGTGAACCTCTTGGGAGTGGGCCGAAAATAGGCTCCAGCAGAGCACTTGGGCTCCGCTTCGCTACTCGGCCGTGCGCTCTTTCTAAGAAAAGAACACCATTGCAACAAGAAGAAAAAATCACACTAAGAACTGTGCTGGATCACAGAAGCAAGCATTTTTCTCTGGACTGTCTTCTCTGCTGCGTGCTTGGGCCTAAGATTTGATCCTGTGTGAGGCTTCATCCACGGAGGACTCCCCTCCCGTAGAGGCAAGTCAGCCCATCCAGAAAGGGCGGAGCCAGAGGAGTGTGCTGCCTGCATCATATAGACAATGAATACCACCACAACACGTAGAAAAATCCACAATACAAGTGTGACAATGGGGAAACAACACAGGCCAGCATCAGACATAGAGAATGAAGATGACAATTCTGATGACCAGATAATGACCAATCAACCTCTTGGATAAGAACTTTAGATTAGCAATATGGAAGATGCTCAACGAACTCAAAGAAACGATGGATCGAGTTGAATAGAACACTAATAAGAACCAAGAAAATATGAAGACAGAAATCACAAAACTCCAAACTGAAATAACGTGTCAACTAACAGGCCTGAAAAACTCAGTAAACGAAGTGAATGACAAAATGGAAAAGCTCTGGGACAGGATATCAGAAGCTGAGAATAGACTTGGTGCTGTGGAAGATGAGATACATAACAATTCCATACAGCAGGAGAGATTGAAAAAAAAACTTAAAGCAAATGAACAGACAGTGGAAAATTAGTCAAAGAATGGGAACAGATGAAAATAGAAGTCTATGATAAGATCAACAGAAACAACTTAAGAATCATTGGAGTCCCAGAGACCCAGGAAGATAATTTCCAGGAAGAATCACCTGTCAAGAACATTATTAAAGAGAAACTTCCAGAGCTAAAGAATATATGTGATCAAATCCTGCATGCCCGAAGAGTACCAACCAAAAGAGACCCCAGAAAAACCACCCCAAGACACATCCTAGTCACAATGACAAATCCCACAGATAGAGACAGAATTCTGAAAACAGCAAGATCAAAAGGGGAAATTACATTCAAGTGAGCATCCTTGAGATTTACAGCAGACCTGTCACCAGAAACACTCAATGCCAGAAAGCAGTGGTGGGATATTGTGACAAGACTGAATGAAATGAATGCTTCACCTAGAATACTGTACCCAGGAAAACTCACTTTCCAGTTTGACGGAAGAATACATGGTTTCACAGACAAAAAACAGCTCAGAAACTTTACAGACTCAAAACCAGTCTTAAGAGAAAAACTGAAAGACCTAATTTAAGACAAGACTAACCAAAAGACACACCAAATTTTGATATAAAGATGGCATTAAATCCCAGGACAATTCTTTATCTCAACGTCAATGGACTAAATGCACCAGTTAAGAGACACTGAGTGGCTAAATGGATCAAAAAACTCAATCCAACTTTCTGCTGCCTACAAGAAAAGCACCTGAATAGTCAGAACAAACATAGACTCAAAATAAAAGGCTGGAGAAAAATTATCCAAGCAAACAACACCCATAAAAAAGCTGGAGTGGCCATACTAATATCAGATAATGCAAACTTTATACTCAGGAAGGTTGTAAGGGACAAAGATGGACATTTTATATTAATCAAGGGGTACATAGAGCAGGAAGAAATAACTCTCGTAAACATATATGCACCAAATGAGGGGCCAGCAAAATATTTAATACAACTGTTGACAAATCTGAAAAATAATATAAATAACAACATAATAATTGTGGGGGACCTCAACACAGCTTTGTCAACACTGGATAGGTCAACCAGACTGAAACCCAACAAGAATATACTAGACCTGAGGAGAGAATTGGAAGAAAGAGGCCTAGTGGATATATATAGGACACTCCATCCCTGAAAACCTGGATACACATTCTTCTCCAATGTACATTGGACATTCTCCAGGATAGACTACATGCTAGCACATAAAACATACCTCCATAATATCAAGAAGGATAGAAATTTTGCAGATTACCTTCACTGACCACAAGGCTCTGAAATTATTTGTGAATTCCAAAGGGACTCAGAAGAAAAACTTTAAAACCTGGAAGTTAAACAGCCTCATACTCAATAACCAGTGGTTCCGAGATGAGATCAAGGAGGAAATCAAAAGGTTCCTTGAAACAAATGACAATAAAGACACAAACTATCAGAACTTATGGGACACAGCAAAAGCAGTACTGAGAGGAAAATTTATAGCTTTGCAAGCACACATCAAGAAGGAAGAAGGTGCTTACCTGAGTAGCTTAATGACACAGCTAATAGAACTAGAAAGTGCTGAACAAAAGGACCCAAAAATAGGGAGACAGAAGAAAATAACAAAGCTGAGAGCAGAAATCAACGAAGTGGGAACCCAAAACACAATCCAAAAGATCAACGAAAGCAGAAGTTGGTTCTTTGAAAAAATAAAGATTGATAGACCACTGGCAAAACTAACATAGAAAGAGAGAGATAGAAACTTGATAACTTGTATTAGGATTGAAAAAGGAGAGATCACTACTGATATGACAGAGATTCAAAGGGTAATCAGAAACTACTTTGAGAAACTCAACGCCACTAAAAATGAGAACCTGGAAGAAATGGATAAATTCTTGGACTCATAATCTTCCACAGTTGAAGGAAGAGGGTGTAGCATATCTAAACGCCCCCATCACTATTGATGAAATTAAAATGGTAATCAAGTGTCTGCCCAGAAACAAAAGCCCAGGCCCAGATGGATTCACAAATGAATTCTTTCAAACTTTCCAAGAGGAACTACTACCAATCCTGGCAAGACTCTTTCATAAAATTGAACAAATGGAAACACTTCCAAATAGCTTGTATGAAGCCAACATCACCCTGATACCTAAAACAGAGATGCTATGAAAAAAGAAATTTACAGATCAATATCGCTAATGAATGCAGATGCAAAGATCCTCAACAAAATCCTGGCAAATAGGATTCAATGTCTCATTAAGAAGATCATCCACTATGATCAAGTAGGTTTCATCCCTGGAATGCAAGGATGGTTTAACATCCATAAATCTATCAAAATAATACACAACATCAACAAGAAAAATAAAAACCACATGATCATATCAATAGATGCAGAGAAAGCATTTGTTAAGGTCCAACAACCCATTCTGATCAAAACTCTCAGCAAGATGGGAATGGAAGGAACCTTTCTCAATATAGTGAAGGCCATCTACCACAAGCCAGTAGCAAATATTATCCTTAATGGAGAAAAACTAAAAGCCTTCCCTCTAAATTCTGGCACAAGACAAGGCTGTCCTCTCTCACCACTCCTATTCAACATAGCAGTGAAAGTACTCGCTATAGCAATTAGGCAAGAAAAAAATATCAAGGGAATCCAGATAGGAAAGGAAGAAGTCAAGCTCTCACTGTTTGCAGATGACATGATACTCTACTTAGAAAACCCTAAAGACTCGACCAAAAAGCTTCTAAAAACAATAGACTCATATAGCAAGGTGGCAGGCTACAAAATTAACACACAAAAATCAATGGCCTTTCCATACACCAATAGTAATAAGGAAGAAATGGACATTAAGAAAACAACCCCTTTCACAATAGTGCCACACAAACTCAAATATCTTGGAATCAACTTGACTAAAAATGTGAAGGACTTATACAAAGGAAACTATAAAACTCTGCTCCAAAAAATAAGAGAGGACACGCGGAAATGGAAACACATACCCTGCTCATGGATTGGCAGGATTAACATCATTAAAATGGCAATACTCCCCAAGGCATTATACAGATTTAATGCTATCCCTCTAAAGATACCCATGACATTCTTCAAAGAAGTGGATCAGGCACTTTTGAAATTCGTTTGGAACAATAAACACCCTAGAATAGCTAAAGCAATCATTGGGAAAAAGAATATGGTAGGAATTACTTTCCCCAACTTTAAACTTTACTACAAAGCAACAGTTATCAAAACAGCATGGTATTGGAATACGGACAGGCCCTCAGATCAGTGGAATAGGCTTGAATACTCAGATAATGTTCCCCAGACATACAATCACCTAATTTTTTATAAAGGAGCAGGAAATCCTAAATGGAGCAAGGAAAGCCTCTTCAACAAGTGGTGTTGGCACAACTGGATAGCCACTTGCAAAAAATTGAACTTAGACCCCCCAGCTAACATTATGTACGAAGGTAAAACCCAAATGGATTAAAGACCTTGATATCAGACCCCAAACCATAAGATATATAGAACAACACATAGGCAAAACACTCCAGGACATTGAGACTACAGGCATCTTCAAGGAGGAAACTGCACTCTCCAAGCAAGTGAAAGCAGAGATTAACAGATGGGAATATATTAAGCTGAGAAGCTTCTGCACCTCAAAGGAAATAGTGCCCAGGATACAAAGCCACCCACTGAGTGGGAGAAACTATTCACCCAATACCCATCAGATAAGGGGCTAATCTCCAAAATATACAAGGCACTGACAGAACTTTACAAAAAAAAACATCTAATCCCATCAAAAAATGGGGAGAAGAAATGAACAGACACTTTGACAAAGAAGAAATACAAATGGCCAAAAGACAGATGAAAAAATGCTCCACATCACTAATCATCAGGGAGATGCAAATCAAAACAATGATGAGATACATCCTCACACCACAGAGAATGGCACACATCACAAAGAATGAGAATAAACAGTGTTGGCGGGGATGTGGAGAGAAAGGAACTCTTATCCACTGCTGGTGGGAATGCCGTCTAGTTCAACCTTTATGGAAAGCTATATGGATATTCCTCCAAAAACTGGAAATCCAGCTCCCATACAATCCAGCTATACCACTCCTAGAAATATACCCTAGGAACACAAAAATACAATAGAAAAACCCCTTCCTTACCCTTATATTCATTGCAGCACTATTTACCATAGCAAGACTCTGGAAACAACCCAAATGCCCTTCAACAGACGAATGGCTAAAGAAACTGTGGTACATATACCCAATGGAATATTATGCAGCTGTCAGGAGAGATGAAGTCATGAAATTTTCCTATACATGGATGTACATGGAATCTATTATGCTGAGTGAAATAAGTCAGAGAGAGAGAAAAACCCAGGTCTCACTCATTTATGGGTTTTAAGGAAAATGAAAGGCATTCTTGTAATAATAATTTTCAGACACAAAAGAGAAAAGAGCTGGAAGTTCCAGCTCACCTCAGGAAGCTCACCACAAAGAGTGATGATTTTAGTTAGAGAAATAACTACATTTTGAACTGTCCTAATATTGAGAATGTATGAGGGAAATAGAGAGCCTGTTTAGAGTACAGGCGGGGGTCGGGTGGGGATGAGGTAAATTTGGGACATTGGTGATGGGAATGTTGTACTGGTGATGGGTGGTGTTCTTTACATGACTAAAACCCAAACATAATCATGTATGTAATCAAGGTGTTCAAATAAAAAAAAAGAATATTTAATGGCTTTGGGTCAGAGAAATAGCACTGGGTTTAAGATGTATACCTTACATGTGGCTGACCTGAGTTTGATCCCTAGCACCCGATGTGGTCCCTCAAGTACCCCAGAATGATACCACTGAGGTGTGCAGAACCAGGAATATGCCCTGAACACAACCATGTTCCCCAAACAGAAAACAAATCAAATCAAATCAAAACAAAGCAAGAAAATATTTAATGGCTTTAAATGAATAGTAGTATTCTATGTTCATTGCAGGTAATTAATGATTTATGAAAATTTTTCTCTCACCATTCAGTACTAATGAATATTATTTTATACATTTATTCTATTACTAGGATCTCTCGTTTGCTCTCATATTTTATACAATATATAATTTAATTTTACATAGTGAGATTGTACTGTTGGTCTATTTTATTTACTTAAGTAAACATTCTAAATTGTATTCATATTTTAGTCAATGAAACATTAAAAACTTTTAAATAAAAATAAAAAGATGTTTCATTTTGTTTTTTAATGTTTTAAAAATACTTGATATAAAGATTTGAGCAATCACTTCTTATAAAACAGAAAATTAAATGTTATTTCTCTATATACATTGTCAGCTCTATAAACGTCAGTACATGGTCATATTTTCTGGAGATAATTTAATTTAATGCTAGGGTATATTCCTAAAATGATTACAAAATAAAGGTAATTATATCAATATAGATATTTATCTCTTTGTGATATGTTTTCCCTTAAATAAGGTGATGCCACTAAACCCATGTCACACTGTGATTTTTTTTAGGCTACGTTCTGGTTAGATACTATCTAGTCAGAGTTGCTTCAGTGTCATGGCTACACAGTACTCTAATCCATTGATGCCTTTTTTATTTAATAGATCTTTTATTACTGTATGCTGTTAGTTGATTTAAAGTAATTTAATTTTCTTTTAAAAGTGCTGCATGAAATATTTGGGTGTATCTTTGATAATTTCCCTAGGATAAATTTCTAGATGTAAAATTTCTGGGTCAAATGTTTTATGTGTTTTTTGATACATATTGCTATTTTCCTGTATAAAATTTAACTAGTTTTACTTTCATGTGAGAAGCTTCTAAGAGGCTCTATTCTGCATTTTTTTCAACTCTAAAATAGTCATAGGTCAAAAATTTTGTTATCACTCACCAATTTTTCCCTCAATTTTATTTCAAAACATCTGTTCAGAGAATATGGCAGTTAAGTTTCTCTGGTGTCTTGATCATCTTTAATTCCTCTGCTGAGACAGGTTCCTCCATCCCTATATTTCTCTAGTTTTCAATGTGTAAGTTAGGTAATATGGCTACAATAGAGTAAAAGCTTATTGATATACAAAGTTTTGCACACCTACCACACTCTACTACTTTCTATCCAGATGTCATTTCTACTTCTGGTGAGAATTTGTAATGGACCTTAGGCTTTACCAGTATTTTTGTTTGTTTTTCTGGGCCATACCTGGCAATGCTCAGGGGTTACTGCTGGCTTTTTACTCAGGGATCACGCCTGGCATGCATTATGGGTTTATATGAGGCACCAGGTTTGTAATATGTGTCTGCTGCATGTAAGGCAAATTACTCTACTATCTGTATTATCTCTCTGACCTTTTGCTATGGAATTTTAAATGCTATTATACTATATTTCTGTTTTTATTTACTTGGGTAAACTCATAGATTAATTTATATATTACTTTGTTTGTTTTGAGGCCACACCTGGTAATGCAGTGCTCAGGAGATTATGTGGTGTACCAGGATTGAATCCAGGTCAGCCAGGAGCAAGCAAGTGTACTATCACTTCAGCCCACATAATTTATATAATTAACTTGAAGTTTTGAGACTTGTTGGCTTAGATTACCTCTCCTGTTGAAATACAAATTCATTTGGAAATGATAGCACATAAAGAATACAATTTTTTTTTAATTTTTATTTTGACCATATTGGCTTACATATCTGTCTCAGTAGTATTTTAGGTACATATTAACATTGAATCAGGGGAATTCCCATCACCAAATTTGCCCTCCCTCCCCACACATTCCCTTCCTGCAACCCATATCCCCCCCCCCCCCGGGCTGCTAGAGTAAGTGGTTCCCTCTGTGTCTAGCTTACTATTAGTGATCATATCTGTTTGGTCCTGGTACCCTCCCTTGTTTCCCCCTCTATTGGAGAGGCAGAGCTAGATAGTTCAAGTTGTGTGGTTTGTTTGAAGGAAAGAAAAGCAATAGAATGGGGTAAAAAAAATCAAATATGCTGAAAATGGCTTTCAACCTCAGATTGAGAGAGGACAGGAAAAAGATAATTAAAACACCGCAACAATACAGAAAGAAATATCAAATAAAATATCCAGTGAGCACTGCAGCAATAAAGACAAGCACCACACAATAGTCTCGGTCCTGAAATCAAACCATGCTGGAATGCAAAAAGAAAGAGAAAGATAAAATAAAATTGGAGGCATCAACTTCAATATTTACATCAAAATAAAGAAGCCAAAAAATCAATCAATAATTAAATATATGAGTGGATAAAAGGATTATTTTGTGCTTTTTTTCTTTCTTTTTCCCCTGCGTAGGCACAGTAACTATTGGGGACATTATAGAGGGAATTCCCTTGGCCTAGGACAGTGGTTGGCATCCTTTTTTTTCAACTGAGCCAAATCTTGCCAAAACCACGATTGAAATTTATTTTAAGAACCACATTTGGGGGGGGGTTGTTTTTTGTTTGTTTTATTTTTGTTTTTGTTTTTGTTTCTTTTTTTGGCAGCGCTCAGGGGTTACTCCTGGCTCTATGCTTAGAAATCGCTCCTGGCATGCTCAGGGGACCATATGGGATGCCGGGATTTGAACCACCGACTCTCTGCACGAGAGGCAAACACCTTACCTCCATGCTATCTCTCTGTTCCTGAGAGCCACATTTTTAAAACCGAAAATACATAGGATGGTACACTGTTTTTAGTTTCAATAAGTTTTTATTGAGAATATTCTGCATTTAAGTATCACATAGGTCGGGAGGATATAACTAGCACAACTAATAAAACAAAAACTTTAGAACAATATTATTTATCGATAATGTTAAATTCCATAAAATTTGCCTTATAATGTAGAGAAAATTACATGCTGACAATGACTGACAAAGTCACAAACACTAATGTGCATTTCCTTGGATAGCTTGAATAAGTCAGGTTTGTATGTTGTTGTTTTTAATTTTAGGCACGATTCCAGGTTCTCATTGATGAGATGAATTCTCAATTTACTCTTGATAAGATTCATGCTTGAAAATGATTGTTCCGGGGCCGGAGAGATAGCATGGAGGTAAAGAGTTTGCCTTTCATGCAGAAGGTCATCAGTTCAAATCCCGGTGTCCCATATGGTCCCCCGTGCCTGCCAGGAGCAATTTCTGAGCCTGGAGCCAGGTATAACCCCTGAGCACTGCCGGGTGTGACCCAAAAACCACAAAAAAAAAAAAAAAAAAAAGAAAATGATTGTTCACATGAATATGTAGACCCGAACAAGGAAAGAACAGCAAATGCTAGCTTTTTTAGTGGATTATATGAGTCAGGAATACTATTCCAGGTGTTAAAAATCAAATTATCTTCCTTCTCCAGGTCTTTCAAAGCAGATCATTTGTGCTGTGAACTAAGTTCATATTTGTGTTTCGCCAATCTTTCTAAATTAGCACAAAGACGTTCAAATTTCGAGCTCCACAGTTCTTTGTTTTTAAATCCAGAAATTGCATTTCAAAATTGCCAATGTCGATATTAAAGGGAGAAAAATTTAATTCCATTACAGTGGCATTCAGAGTTTTTTTTTTTTTTTTTTTTAACAAAGGCCAACGTCACTTTGCTGTTTCTGAAATCCTGAAACCTCTTGAAAAAAGCTTCCCTCATATTTAAAAGTGCTGTTTTAAAATAGGTAATGTCGGGGCCGGTGAGGTGGCACTAGAGGTAAGGTGTTTGCCTTGCAAGCGCTAGCCAAGGAAGGATGGCGGTTCGATCCCCCGGTGTCCCATATGGTCCCCCCAAGCCAGGGGCAATTTCTGAGCTCTTAACCACGAGTAACCCCTGAGCATCAAACGGATGTGGTTCGAAAAACAAAAACAAAAAATAGGTAATGTCAATATCAGAATTATTTTCTTGGCGATGTTTCAACAGGGTTGGAAGGTAAATCAAAGTTCCTCTGTCAAAATCTTGAGCAAAAACAGATAATTTGTTTTCAAACAAAATAACTTCTTCTAACATAGAAAAAATTGTGTTTCCTTTCCCCTGTAGTTTATGATTAAGCTGATTTAGATGTGAAGTAACATTCACCATGAAATACAGATTTTGAATCCACTGATTGTTAATTCTGGATAGTGAACACCCTTCTTGAGGAAAAATGCTTTGATTTCTAATAATAAGTAAGCAAAATGTTTCAAAACGTTTCCTCTTGATAACCAAAATGTGCTGAAAATTTGAAACCCTACAATATGGAGATGAACCAGGTAAAAGAGAAAAACCTTTTAACAATCTTTAAAAGCGAGGACAGTGTTCCAGAGAAAAGTAGTGATTTCACTGTAAGGAAAAAAAGTCTATTGACACTTCAGTGTGTGCTGCAAGAAACCAAACTAAAATACACACAAAAACAAAAATGGCACTTTGCTAAAGGCATATGATATATCATAAAGGAATTATGGTAGAGTGCCTGAAATATTTTAAAAATAAATTTTTATTTAAGCATATTTGTTACAAAATTATTCATACTTGAGTTTCGTCTGTGAAACCATGTATTCTTCCGTCAAACCGGAAAGTGAGTTTTGCTGGGTATAGTATTCTGGGTGAAGCATTCATTTTATTCAGTCTTGTCACAATATCCCACCACTGCTTTCTGGCATTGAGTGTTTCTGGTGACAGGTCTGCTGTAAATCTCAGGGAAGCTTGCTTGAACGTGATTTCCCCTTTTGATCTTGCTGTTTTCAGAATTCTGTCTCTATCTGTGGGATTTGTCATTGTGACTAGGATGTGTCTTGGGGTGGTTTTTCTGGGGTCTCTTTTGGTTGGTACTCTTCGGGCATGCAGGATTTGATCACATATATTCTTTAGCTCTGGAAGTTTCTCTTTAATAATGTTCTTGACAGGTGATTCTTCCTGGAAATTATCTTCCTGGGTCTCTGGGACTCCAATGATTCTTAAGTTGTTTCTGTTGATCTTATCATAGACTTCTATTTTCATCTGTTCCCATTCTTTGACTAATTTTTCCATTGTCTGCTCATTTGCTTTAAGTTTTTTGTCCAATCTCTCCTGCTGTATGGAATTGTTATGTATCTCATCTTCCACAGCACCAAGTCTATTCTCAGCTTCTGATATCCTGTCCCAGAGCTTATCCATTTTGTCATTCACTTCGTTTACTGACTTTTTCAGTCCTGTTAGTTGACATGTTATTTCAGTTTGGAGTTTTGTGATTTCTGTCTTCATATTTTCTTGGTTCTTAATAGTGTTCTGTTCAACTCGATCCATGGTTTCTTGGAGTCCGTTGAGCATCTTCCATATTGCTAGTCTAAAGTCCTTATCTGAGAGGTTGATTAGTTGGTTGGTCATTATCTGGTCCTCAGAATTGTCATCTTCATTCTCTATGTCTGATGCTGGCCTGCGTTGTTTCCGCATTGTCACACTTGTATTGTGGGTTTTTCTACGTGTTGTGGTGGTATTCATTGTCTATATGATGCAGGCAGCACACTCCTCTGGCTCCTCCCTTTCTGGATGGGCTGACTTGCCTCTACGGGAGGGGAGTCCTCCGTGGATGAAGCCTCACACTGGGTCAAATCTTAGGCCCGAGCATGCAACAGAGAAGACAGTCCGGAGAGAAATGTTTGCTTCTGTGATATAGCGCCATTCTTAGTGTGATTTTTCCTTCTTGTTGCAATGGAGTTCTTTCCTTAGAAAGAGTGCACGGCCACTCTGCTTCGCTATGCGGCCGTGCTCTGCTGGAGCCTCTTTTTACCCCACTCGCAAGAGTTTCACGCAAGAGGACAGTAGACAGACATAGACAGGTCACACTCACAGTTTTTCACAGTTGGGCCCCACTGGGCCGGTGTACTTTCGCGGATTTTCCCCACCTGGTGTCACACATAGGGAGCCGGCTTTTGCAAAGCTTTGCCGGTTTTCATGCTCTGTAGTCCCTCCCTGAAAATGGCGTCTGGGCGAGCGAGGTTTCTGGAGCCTCTTTTTGCCCCACTCGCAAGAGTTTCACGCAGAGGACAGTAGACAGACATAGACAGGTCACACTCACAGTTTTTCACAGTTGGGCCCCACTGGGCCGGTGTACTTTCGCGGATTTTCCCCGCCTGGTGTCACACACAGGGAGCCGCCATACTTGAGTTTCAATCATAGAATGTACACCACCCTTCTCCAGTGCACTTTCCCCACCACCAATGTCCCTTGTTTCCTTCCCCTTCACCCTCCTCTGCCTATGTCAGGGGCAGGCATTTTGCTTTTTTCTCTCTATCTCTCTTTTCCTTTATGACATCAAGGTTTGTAAAATTTCCTTTATGACACCATGGTTCGCAATATTGTTAATTAAAGGGTACCATGCATGTTACTTATCCATTTTCAGCATCCAGTTTTTGTCCAGAGTGATATGTTCCAACTATCAATGTCATAATGTACCTTTCTCTATTCTAAGTGAACTCACCACTTTTTATGGCAAGCTTCCTATCATGGACTAGTCCTTCTGTCCCTCATCCCTATTTTCTCTAGATTTTATTACCATATTGCCATTTATTATTCTTATATGCCACAAATGATTACTCTGTGTCTACATCTCTACTTCTGACTCATTTCACTCAAAATAATAATCTGACGTGTTGATGTATGTACAGATGATGCACTGTGTATGGCTCAGTGTTTTTGTGTAGTCACAAGAAACAGAAGTTGCACACTCGTACATTGTATCCACTCATTGTATGATAGACTGGATTTAAAAACACTCCTTGCTGAACTAAACTCTGTGACAGATGACACAGTAAATATAATTTGTGAAATTCACAATTGTGATCAAATCCAGGCTATTCACCACCCTGAGTGAGAGTATGGATGCCCACTACTAGCATCTTCTCCATGAAGAAGTGAAGTGGCTATTCAGGGGAAGGGTGCTCTCTTGCCTTGTTGGCAAGAGGGAAGAAGTAGTGCAGTTCCTGTGAGAGCAGAACTCTGACTTTGTACAGCCCCAGTTGGACAAGGAATGGTAGTTAAGTTTGTGTATTTGGCAGACATTGTTCATTTTCTCTATGAATTTAATATTTCTCTGCAGGGGAGTTTCACAAGTAGTTTTTACAGTGAGACATAAGATGGATGGGTTTAAAAAAGAATCTGATTCTGGGATAGCTGTGTCTAAGAAGGAGATATTGAAATATTTCCACTCTTGCAAAAAATTTATGATTGGCACTTATATTATGCAGAAAGTCATAATTATTATGAAAAACAACATTTAAAGGCATTAAGCTCACAACTTTAATCATAAGTACTTTGAACATGAGAATCCACGAAAAAGAAAAGTCTGGGTTGAGAATCTCTTCATGGAAGATGCCCACTTTTGTGCAAAATAAAATATGTGTTTTAAGATCACTCCAGTCACTGTATTTCTAAACCCCACCCAACCTGGTCTGAAGAAGCAGGGTAGCAGGAAAGAAATAATAAACCAAGCCGGCCAGGAAAGGATGATCATGGAGTCTATGGCCTTTTACCTTGTACTCTCTGCCTCGAGCCCAAAAAGCTAGAACACCTCTTTCTTTATTAAAACCAATTCCCAGTACCAGGAGGCTTCAGGTCGAGAGAGAGAGAGAGAGAGACAAAAGTACATATTCAGTGGGCTTTTTCATATCTAAGGAAGAGGTTTAAGAAAGGATAATGTTGGGGAACACCTTTGTTTAGGGTTGATACTGGGTATCATCTTACAACGTCGGGGCTGCACACAGGGCGCACACTGGCAGAGGCTAGGAGCAGAGTCCTGACTCCTGGAGCTGCAGCCGGCACACAGAAGAGCCAAATTAAAAGTGTAAAGAGCCACATGTGGCTCGCGAGCCGCAGGCTGCCGACCACTGGCTTAGGAGATACAGGGTTTCTCCACCCTTGAAGTATATTGTCCTGGGATTAACTATAGACTCCTTGCATGATTATTTACTCTCCCTTCGGTGCTTTTGTGGTGTATGGAAGACTTCTGCTTCGTCATGATGGTTATATTTCAGTAGAGTGAGTTGATTGACCTTCTAAAAGCCATTAGTGGGGTAGAGAAAGAGAGCTCAAGATTCATGGATTGGGCACTTTATCCAGAGAAAAGCCATATTAAAAAAGGGGAAAAGAGGCCCGGAGAGATAGCACAGCGGTGTTTGCCTTGCAAACAGCCGATCCAGGACCAAAGGTGGTTGGTTCGAATCCCGGTGTCCCATATGGTCCCCTGTGCCTGCCAGGAGCTATTTCTGAGCAGATAGCCAGGAGTAACCCCTGAGCACCGCGGGGTGTGGCCCAAAAACCAAAAAAAAAAAAAAGGGGGAAAAGAACTAAAAGAAGATTGACTAAAAGAAATGGCAATTTAAATGCATTGGAGTTTAAAATGACCAAAATTCAAAGTCTTTTTCTTAGCATACAACAATAAAGGTAATCAATCATATTTTGTGTGTACTGTATAAATACTTTAACACTTTGATTTAGAGAACTGTTAGAAGAATTAAAGAAAATAATGTTTTTTTATTTTTTTTGCATTATTTTAAGTAAAATCAATAATTATATTTTAGTTCAGAGTTCTTTAACATTACTAAAATCTGTGTAGATCAGCACCTGTCCTGAATAAACTAGTTCACAAATTAATTGTTAAAACTAAAGCAGTAGGTTTTCATCCTCGATATGCGTGAGCTGGCAGTGGTCTGTGGGCTGGTGATTGAAGACCACTGGTTTAGTTGGCCTTTTTTTCTGGTCTTCAAAATTTTTTTTTAAACTTTAAGTACCTGGTTACAAAATTGTTTGTTGTTGGGTTGTTGCAGTCATACAATATATACCATCTTTCACCAGGGCATCCTTCTGGTCACCGATGTCTCCCATTTCCTCCAAACTTTTCCACCTTCCACCTTGTTCTAGGGCAGCCTAACTGCTTTTCTCTCTCTTTTTACTTTCTCTCTCTCTCTTTCTACCCCCTTGACACTGTGGTTTGCACTATTGTTAATGGAAGGGTGCTTTGCCTGTTAGTTTCTCAACTTTCAGTGCCGAGTTCTTGTCCAAATCAATCAGTTCATTGATAGTGATTCATCACTATCATTGTCTTAGATTCCTCTCTACTCTAGTTGCACTCACTGCTCTTTATGTGAGCTTTCTCTCCTGGGCTGGACCTTCCAGGTATTTTCTCTGGGTATTATTTCCATACTTTCTCTTGTTTTCTTATATCCCACACATAAGTGAGATTATTCTATGTCCCTTTCCCTCTGACTCATTTTACTCAGCATAATAGTCTCCATGTATAATCATGTAGAGACAAATGTCATGACTTCATTTTTCCTAATGGCTGCATAGTATTCCATTGTGTAAATGTACCTCTGTTTCCTTAGCCACTCATCTGTTGTTGGGCACCTGGGTTGTTTCTAGATTGTGGCTATTGTAAATAGTACTATGTTGAACACAGAAGCGCAGAGGGAATGTTTGTGTTGTGTTTTTTGTATTTCTGGGGTATATCACTAGGAGGGTATTACTGATTCATATGGAAACTCAATTTTTAGCTTTTTTTGAGAAATGTACATATTTTTCCCCCAAAAGGTTGGACCAGTTTGCATTCCCACCAGCAGTGAATGAGATTCCCTTTCTCCCCACATCCATGCCAGCAGTAGTTGTTCTTTTTTTCTTTTTTGGTGATGCATGCTAGACTCTGTGATATGAGATGATATTTCACTGTTGTTTTGAGTTGTATCTCCCTGATAATTAGTTCTAAAGATCAATTTTCATGTGCCCTTTGGCCATCTGTATTTCTTCTTTGAGGAAATGTCTGTTTATTTCTTGTCCCTATTTTTTGATGGGGTTAAATGTTTTTTTTTTTTTTTTTCTTATAGAGTTCAATTAGTGTCTGTATGGTTTAGATATTTACCCCTTAACTGATAGGTATTGGGTGAAAAGTTTCTCCCATTTGTACCCTAGTCACTATTTCCTTTGAGGTACAGAAGCTTTTGAGTTTAATGTAGAATTTGTGACTCTGGAGATTTATACAATTGTTATGATGCCTTTTTTTTTGGAAAGAAATTTCACAAATATATGATGCTTGGAAATACAATAAAAACATTTAAATCTAGCACCTACTGTTGGAATTTAGCTTATAATAATGACAAAAGCACTGAGATACTGGTGTTATCGGAGCAAGTTTAAACCAGGACAGTTTGTATTTTGATTTCTGGCCTTAAGTTAATAAATTTAATGAATTTCTTTTTTTTTTTGTTCTTTTTTTTTCCCTCCTACCCTGGCACAGTAAATATTGGGGTCATTCGAAAAGGAATTCACTTGGCCTAAGGGATATGGCGCTTCTCCGTCCTTGGAGTATATTGTCATGGGATTTCTTTAAGAAGGTCATATTGGTTGTAATAATATATGAATCTAATGAGTCTGATAAATAATTCAGTTTAAAGTTTTAAAACCCCATTATATCATCATTAAGTTAGGTGGTTTAAATACAACTGTATAAAAAGAAACACATAGCCACTGAGTTCATTTTATGCTATTCCAAAGACCAATGACCTATTATTCCTCTTTTTGAGAGTCTGCAGGAAAATGTTGTTACCAACAAGAAATGATGTAGCATCTCAGACCATTTTTTATCATTTATTATATAAATATTTATTGAACATAATGATGTATAGAGTCCTATGTTACTCCCTTATATTTCTCCTGGTAGGAATCAGTGGAGACAAACTGGAAAACAAGCATAAATGGAATACTCTTTCCATCTGGCATCCGTCTGTATTGCAATGCAAATGATCCAAACTTGTCAGGGTTGCACCATGGACTCCACAGCAGGATTTAGAGGAACATCTTTATAGTTCTGAAGTAGGAAGGGGAGGAAAAAAAGAGCAAAGCAAACTTTGAATATTCAGAGTATCCCTCTCCTCATCTGTCTTGATTCCTGAATTTCATTATGAGATCTATAGTCATTTATTTTACAGATGGTAGTAATTTGTTTTTGATAAGAAGCTCAATACCTTTTCAATCAGTAAAAGGCCAACTTGTCTACACAACTGGATGGTAAATTAAAGACACATTTCCAACACATATTCACACACAATTCACATATGTACCCCAAAAAACAAAGGTAAAATGTAAGGTACACTGATTTCTTGGTCCTTAAGAATGGATTTAGAAGCACAGTTGAGAAAAGCATACTGAACCAAATATATTTCAGAAAAACGTTTTTTGTTTTTTGTTTTATTTGAAAAAAAAATTATTAATTAAAAAATTGAGGTACTGTGATTTACAATGTTATAATAGTTTAGTATTCTGGTATACAGTGTTCTAGTATCAGCCCCACCACTAGTGTCAATTTTTCTTCACCACTGTCCCCAGGTTCCCTCTCACCTCCAGCCTTGACAAACATATTTTTATTTTTTTTAAATAATATATTTATTTAAGCACCATGATTACACACATATTTGTAGTTGGGTTTCACTCATAAAAGGAACACCCCCCCCCCTCACCAGTGCAATATTCCCAACATCAATGCCCCCATCTCCCTCCTCCTCCATTCCTGACAGCCATATTTTTAAGTTAGGTTGTTGTAGTTTGAATCTCATGCTTATGTTGGCTCTGTGGTTTAAATACATACTTTATACCACACCTCTATATCACCAATGCGCCCAAGACCACTTAACCTCTACCCCTGACTCCTCTTATCTCTTCTTCCTCCTTCAATTTCTTTCACTTCTTGTCCTTCTTATTTCTATAATCTAGAAATATAAGGTAATTTAGGAATCACCCATTTGAAGACGTTGCATTTCATCATCCTGCTATATACCACAGCTAAGTGATATAATTTGATATTTTTCTTTATCTGAGTTACTTACCATGGCACCTTTCAGTTTTATTCAAATTACATTGAATTGTGTGATTTCATCATTCCTTACAGCTTCATAGTATTCCTTTTTGAGTTTATACCACACTTTCATTATTCACTCATCTGTCTTTGAACACTTAAGTTGCTTCCACATTTTAACTATTATGCAAAACGTTTCATCGAATAATGGTGTACATATGTGCTTTTGAGTGAATGTATTTTTTTTGTCTAGATACTATGAAGTGAAATTGTTGGATCATATGGCAGTTCTATTCTTATTTTAATGAGAAATCTCCGTATTGTCATTCCTTTTTTTTGTTTTGTTTTTTTTGGATCACACCCAGGAGCGCTCAGGGGTTACTCCTGGCTCTGCTCAGAAATTGCCCCTGGCAGGCACGAGGGACCATAAAGGATGCCGGGATTCGAACTACCATCCTTCTGCATGAAAGGCAAATGCCTTACCTTCATGCTATCTCTCTGGCCCTGTATTATTATTCTTAAGAATTGGTCCAGGCAACATTTTCACCAGCAGTGGGGATGAGACTTCCTTTTTCACCACATCTCTATCTACCAATACATTGTCCCTCAGTATTATTTTTTCCATTTTAAATTTACTTTACTTTTGTGAGATTTAGATCTAACTTTATTTTTTACACTTAATTATCCAATTTTCTTAACATCATTATTTGAAAAGGCTGTCCACTTTTTTAAATCTTTAAGCACCATGAATACAAATATATAAACATATTTGTAATTGGGTTTCAGTCATAAACAGATCACCCCACTTCACCAGTGCAACATTTCCACCACCAATGCCCCCCCCCCTCCTTCCCAACTCTTGCCTGTATTAGAGACAGGCATTCTACTTCTCCCACTCATTAAGATTGTCATGATATTTGTTAGTGTAGGTATTTCCCAAACTGCACCACTACTCTTTGTGGTGAGCTTCATATTGTGAGCCGGTCCTTCCTGCACTCATATCTATTGTCTCTGGGCATTATTAGAATAATGTCCTTAATTTTCCTTAAAACTCATAGATGAATGAGACTATTCTGTGTCTATCTCTCTCCCTCTGACTTATTTCACTCATAATAGATCCCATGTACATCCACATATAGGAAAATTTTATGACTTCATCTCTCCTGACAGCTGTATAATATTCCATTGTGTATATGTACCACAGTTTCTTTAGCCATTCATCTGTTGAAGGGCATTGGATTGTTTCCAGAATCTGGCTATTGCAAATATTGCTGCAATGAATATAGGTGTGAAGAAGGGACTTTTGTGTTCCTACGGTATATTGCTAGGAGTGGTATAGCTGGATCATATGGGAACTCAATTTTAAGTTTTTTGAGGAATCTCCATATTGTTTTCCAGAAAGGCTGGACTAGATGCCATTCCCACCACCAGTGAGTGAGAGTTCCTTTCCACATCCCCACCAGTACAGATTGTTCTTGTTTTTTGTGAAGTGTGCCAGTCTCTGTGAGATGTATAAGATGAACGGGTGTATAAGACGACCCCCTAATTTTGCAGTTAAAACATAGGTTTAGACCTATATTCGCTGTATCAGACAGAACATTCCTGTGCTGCATGTGCTGCATGTGTTCCTCTGCTCATGTACCACAGTGAGTCAATCACAACAAGCAAAGGTTCAAAGGTTATACTTCCTCTCTGACTCTGGCCAATCTGAGCAGGCTTTTGACAGTGTAGATTTGGGTCCAGAACATTGTCTAATTTGCATGCTTGGATTGGCTGAGTTAGAGAGGCGGTCTGAGCAGCCTTGCAGTGATTGGTGAAGAATGGAGTTGGAAAATTCGTTTTGTGGCAATATTCAGACAATTTTTGTTTAGCGGCATATTGAATCATTTTTGGGATATACTCAGCATATAAGACGACCCCGATTTTTGGTTGACTTTTTTTGTTTGTTTGTTTCAAAAGTCGTCTTATACGCCAGAAAATACGGTACCTCATTGTTGTTTTGATTTGCATCTCCCTGATGATTAGTGATGTGGAGCATTTTTTTCATGTTTCTTTTGGTCATTTGTATTTCTTCTTTGAGGAAGTGTCTGTTCATTTCTTTTCTCCATTTTTTGATGGGGTTAGATGTTGTTTTCTTGTTAAGTTCTGTCAGTACCTTGTATATTTTCGATATTAGCTTTTTGTCTGATGAGTATTGGGTGAACAGTTTCTCCCATTCTATGGGTGGCCTTTGTATCCTAGGCACTATTTCCTTTGAGGTTGAAGAGGCAGTCTTTATTCTATTTTATGTATGCATCGATTTTCTTGAAAATTAGTTGACCATAGATCTGGGTATTTATCTTTGGATATTTGATTTTAATTTTTTAGTCAGTCTGTTCTTTTTTTATTTTCCCCTTTTGGATTTTATGGGCCACACCCGGCAATCCTCATGGTTTACTCCTGACTTTGGGATCAAGGATCATTCCTTGTAAACTCAGGGAATGATGTGGGAGGTTAGGAATTGAACCTTAATTAGTTGCATGCAAGGCAAGTGCCTTATGCTGTATTATCACTTTGGTTGAGAGGGTATTTTCTTAGTCTAGTACTAGACTATTTTTTTTGTGGGGTGGAAGGCCTACTCAATTGAGATCAGGACCTTCTCTTGGCTCTATGCTCAGGGATCATACATAGAGATGCTTGGGAGATTCTGTGGTTTTTCTGGGGAATGAAGTACAAGGCAGTTTTGATTACTGTAGTTTTTTTTTTTTTTTTTTTTTTTTTTTTTTGTTTTTGGGCCACACCCTGTGACGCTCAGGGGTTACTCCTGGCTATGCGCTCAGAAGTTGCTCCTGGCTTCTTGGGGGACCATATGGGACACCGGGGGATCGAACCTCGGTCCGTCCTAGGCTAGCGCAGGCAAGGCAGGCACCTTACCTCCAGCGCCACCGCCAGGCCCTGATTACTGTAGTTTTATAGTGTAGTTTCAAGTTAGGTAATATGATACCACCGAATTTTCTATTTCTCAGTCTTATGATCCCATACAAATGTTATTATTCACCATTGTGAGTCCTTGATGAATATCATTGAGATTTGGAATGAGAGTACTCTGAATCTATATAATAATTTAGGGAGGGTTATCATTCTTTAGCTGTTATCTGTTAACTAATGTGCCATTTTCTTTCATTCTTTTACTTTGCTTTTCTTTTGCCATTTATTATTGTTGATGGCTTTTATTTTTTTCTTCAAGTTTACTGTTATAGCTTTTCACATTTAAAATTCTGTTGCTGTGGCTTGTTATTGTATTCTTTAGCTGCTTTAATTCTAATTAAATTGCTAAATATTCTTAAATTGCTTTATACTCTTAAATTTTTTTTAAGTTGACTGAATTTTTCTTTCAGTGTTTGCTTATTTCTATTGCCATTGCATAAAGTGTTGTCTTGGGATACTCTTTATTCAAGAATTCTGATGAAATTAGGGACTTGCTTATACTTCTATCATTGTAAGCTAGTACAGCAGACTTCCTGTTTTCTTATTCTTAAAGTTTTGTGAGTGCTGAGAGAGTACCTTTAAATTCCTAGTTATTTGATTACTGACTTGATTTTTTATTTTACACTAACAGGCTGCTGCTTATGCCTCAGTTATTCGATTTCCTTTACCATGTAGCAGTATTTCAGTGGAATATGCAGGTGTAGATTTAATTTCTCCTTTTTAGTTGCCAGGGCTTTTATGGGAGTATTCTGCCACATGAATTAAGACCCTATAGTTTCTTACCTCACTTTGAATATATGAAGTGGGTGAAGTATGTCAGTTTGCAACCACTTGGTACCGTGTGAGAGCATGTGTGTGTGTGTTGGGGGGGGCTAGAGACTATTTTTTCCCAATACGAGGCAGAAGGGGTTCTGTCAGGACATTTGGATTGAGGGGGGTTTAAATTCGCATTGGCTGGCACAAATCCCAGTGGCCCTGTGGAAAACAAAGGCAGGCACAGAAAAAACAAAAAAATTTTTTTTTAAAAGAAAATCCTCTAAGGCAGAAATGTAAATTTGAGAAATAAGAACTTGTAAAACTCCCTATTTTGTCAAATTTGGCATAAGTAACACATTATATTATTATGTTACATCTAGATTCTTATTTAAGTTGAAAATTAAAACTTAAACAAAACTCGGGAATTTTTGGAGACATAGGAAGGAACTCAGGGTGTTCTAAGAAACAGTTATATATTTTCAGGTCTTTCTGCCACTTGGAATTTATATTGAAACTGGAAGGCACATCTGACCATCTGAGGACAAATATGTTTGTCTCAGACATGGAAGATTGGGGTAGAGTCAAACCATGTGTTTTGGTGTGTGATTTTGACATTTGCGTTCAGCATTTATTAGCTGATGAGTTAGTGGAGATTTGCATTCTTTGGAGCCTGTTATTATATTTTCAAGCTATTTTATTGCAGTCTAAAGTACTACTGAAGGGTGGCTTTGACAGCATTATTTCCAAATTTTGGGCAAAACATTCACTAAAAACTTGCAGCTGAAAGTAATGTTATCCAATGCTAGCCTTGAAATACACCAACTAAGACTTACATTTCCAACACTATCTTGGCTTTATGAATTAAATTCCAATATATCTTTGTCCAATTTTCTCCAGCTTCCCATCTTGCCATACTTAGATCCTATTAAAAGCCTCAATCTCACTCCCATTCAAGTCCACTTGAATGCCTCAGCTTCTTAGATTTCGTTTTCAGTAGTCTACAGTTATTACATAAATTAAAGCAGAAATAAAATGGAAAAGCAAAGAAAAAAGATTTAAAGACTGACAAAATTAGGACTTCTGAAGGCTAAAGATACTATGCTTATTCAGCCTGGAAAAGAAAACTGGTACATGGCTTAATAAAAATTTTCAATATATGAAGATTATTTTTCAATTATATGGGGACTGGTGACCAGCTGTTTTCTTTTCTGTTGAGAAAAAAAAAAAGAAATAGTCTTTTACTTAAACAAGGGGTATGGGCTGAGGTTGGACATAAGGAAGACTTTTCTTAAAGTGAAATTTCTTAAGCATTGCAATGAATTGCTGTAGATTATTTTTTTTTTTTCTTTTACATCTTGAAAATAAGACAGAAATTGATGTGGGAATGCTTACAAGTACTGGAGAATCAATCAGATGATTTGAAGAAGGCCCTTACTGGTTCTCTGAGCTTATAGCATGCCAACTAGACTTGATCCTAACAAGGTAGGGAGAGATGCCAGGCTAATTCATGCATTCAATAGTCTCAGCAGATGCTGAGTGTTCTCTTTATTTGTTTGTTTGCTTTTTGTTTTTGTTTTTGGGCCACACCTGGCGGTGCTCAGGGGTTACTCCTGGCTATCTGCTCAGAAATAGCTCCTGGCAGGTATGGGGGACCATATGGGACACCGGGATTCGAACCAACCACCTTAGTCCTGGATCAGCTGCTTGCAAGGCAAACACCGCTCCACTGTGTTATCTCTCTGGGCGCCAGTGTTCTCTTTGTTAGGCACTCAATTTTCTTAGCTTCTAATTGTTATTTGGTGGGAAGCAAGATTAGGGAGGAGGTGAGAAGGAGGCCTCTTTCAAAGATTCTGTGTGAGTTGAGGTTTGGTCTATGAGGCATGAAGACTCATAATTTTCCTGCTATTTTTAGTTCTCAGACACTTTCTCAGTAGTATACTTTTTATGTATTCATAAATCAGCTTCTTCTTTTAAGACTTTGAGGAGTGTTTTTACATCTCTGAAGAAGTATTCCATTTGTTTCTTATTAGTAAAGTAATTAGAATAGTAGAAATTTGACTTGGGTGGAATCTTAGAGAAATATTTAGTTTAGTACAGTAAATGAATTTTTTCCCATTGTTAATAATTTCAAAATTGTATTGCCATGACAGTAAAATAAATTATTGTAAATATTATCAAAATATTTTATATAAAACCATGTTAGCAAAAACAAGCCAGTGTTACTTGTGTTAAAAAAGTTAATGTGTGTTAAAAAAGCTAGCACACTTCTTTTCTGAGTGGAAATTTTCTCTATATTTTCTTTTAGTTCTTTATTGAAACAAAATCTAAGATGCTTGACAATATGTTTTTAATACTAAAATTTTGAATTCTGGCTAATAGAATACTGTGTTGCTTCAAGTTTGATTAATTGCAATAGAACTCCAAGAAGTGTTTGAATCAATACTGTTAGCTAATCATGAAAATATACATATTCATACTTACTAAACCAGATGTAAATCCTTTTTTCCCAAATAGTCAAGATGAAAGAAACTTTAGCTTAGAGATTTCTCTCTTTTAGCTATCTGAAAACATTTGGGGTAAAAACTGCTTTAAGCTTTACTTCTAATGTCATTCTTCAACATGTTGTTAAAGAAAATGAAAGTAATGTTTTACTGTGCAGTATCAGACTATTGAACATGGTGTATTCTTTTTTAAGTCATTTCCTTTAGTGTTCCTTCATGAAGATTCATAGAAAAGCAATGGCAGCAAGGACGTGCTTTGGCAGGTTAGGAGGGGACTTGTGCTCAATCATTAACTCCACTGTCTGGCTTTGAATTATTAATGTAAAGCCCAGAAACGTGAACTTTTACTTGCCTTCCACAACAGAGGTAATCAGACCTATTCATATTAACATGATAAATGTCAAAAACATTAATGGTCAGCAAGATATTTTAAGGGCTTCCTGAACTTTCTTTGCAAGATATTCAGATTCATAAAACCTGATTTATTCTTAAGAACATCAACAGACTGCTTGAGGTTTGATTTTTCATTAAAAAGTTAAAAAAATTGGGAGGTGCAGGCAAGAAGCTGAAGAAAACTTCTGTTTTCTATTATTAACAGGTAGCAACTGAAAAACTGTTATGTATTTTAGAAGCCTGAATTTGTTCCTGGTCAGTAGTCTGCATGCCCCCTCTCTCATTTGGAAGGTAGTTACAGAATATCATTATTATTTTCTTTAGTTTTAAAACATCTATTGGCAGCTTGGGGCCGGAAAGATAGCATGGAGGTAAGGCATTTGCCTTGCATGCAGAAGGACAGTGGTTCGAATCCCGGAATCCCATATGGTCCCCCAAGCCTATCACGTGTGATTTCTTTTTTTTTTAATTTCTTTTTTTTATTGTAAGAATTTATTCAAGAGACAAAATTGATTAACATAATGAGGTAAACTAACATAACATAATACAGTGACATAACATATAATATAATTGATATAATAATAATACATGTAAGTCAAAAAAAGTTTCTGATTAAAAACGCAATTTTTTTTTCATAATGGCTTACATATCTTTCACAGTAGTATTTTGGGTACATATTAACATTGAATCAGGGGAATACCCATCACCAACTATGTCCTCCCCCCATTCCAGTTCCCTTTCTACAACCCATATACTCCACCATCACCCCCCGGGGTTGCTAGAGTAGGCGGACCCCTCTTTGTCTGGCTTACTATTAGTGATCACATATCTGTTTGGTCCTGGAACCCTTCCTTGTTTCCCCCTCTATTTAAGAGGCAGAGCTAGAAAAGTCAAGGTATGTGGTTTTGTTTGAAGGAAAGAAAAGCAATAGATTGGGGTACAAAATAAGAGGAAAAAAAAAAGAAGTCAAAAGTCAAATACGCTGAAAATGGGCAGAGTCCCTCTAGAGGCTTCCAACCTCAGTTTGAGAGAGGATGTGAAAAAGGTAATTGAAATACCACAACAATACAGAAAAAAATATCGAATTAAATAACCGGTGAGCACTACAGCAATAAAGACAGGCACCACACAATAGTCTCGGTTCTGAAATCAAATCATTCTCGAGTGCAAAAAGAAAGAGAAAGACAAGACAAAATAAAATAAAATAAAATAATATTGGAGACATCAACTGTAATCTACACACCAAAATAAAGACGTCAAAAAAATTGATCAATCGATAAATAAACATGTGGAAAAATGATTGTTTTGTGCTTTTTTCCCCCCTCCTTTTCTTTATCCCCCTGCATAGGCACAGTAACTATTGGGGATATTGTAGAGGGAATTCCCTTGACCTAGGAGATACAGGGTTTCTCCACCCCTGAAGTATACTGTCATGGGATTAACTCTAGACTCCTTGCATGATCATTTACTCTCCCCTTGCTGCTTTCGTGGTGTGTGGAAGACTTCTGCTTTGTCTTGGATGGTAAAATCAGACCTCTGTTTCTAGAGATCTTGGTGGCTGTGCAGCTCAGGGAATGGAGTTTATGAAGTCTTTCTTTGTGGTTCTAGCAGTTTTGTTTCTTCAGTGTCGTTTTAATCCATCTTCTGTAGTTGGTGTTCTTGTCTTTATGTTGCTCCTAGAATGGAGCCTGGGATAAAGTCTTTCGTTATGTTTCCGGAAGACCCGTTCAGTTGCGGTTGTCTCAGTCAGACTTCTGGAATTGGAGCTCTTGTTTGTTGAACATATCGTATACCAAAAGCTAGGCTAGAGCTTTTTGTTGCTGTTGTTGTTGTTGGTCCCTGGATGCGTACTGTCCAGTCTTGGTTGCAACAACCAGTTGTCTGTATATAGCGATCTTGGCTTTTGCACAGATCAAAGGGTGACCTGTTTTCTGATTTTGTCTTATCAATAGCTGATGAGGAAGGACAACTTGCTCTTAGATCAAGTTGTTCCCATTTCCTCACTGTCAGGTTATCAATTTAGGACTGGCTCATGTTGGTGTCAGAGCAGCATTGTAAATGCCCTGGAGGGGATTTGGTTCCTGGAGCTGTTGTGGAGAACTTTGTCGTATCTATGTCTGGGATCCAGGAGTTAAGGCTGAACGGTCAATGTCTAGTTCCCTGGAGCCTAAGTTGTTTCCACATGACATACATTCAGGGTGGGAGATGTCCCTGTGTTGTAAACAAGTATGAATTCTTATCCCTAGTAGATAAGAGCTTGTTTTTATACGTACAATTTCACCTTTGTTTAATATGTGTTTGCAGGAGGAAGTGGTGCTACATTATATTGCTGGTGGATTTGGGGGGTGGAGAGAAAAGAAACCAGACTCCCGACAAGAACTAAGAATATATATGCT
Organism: Suncus etruscus; assembly: GCF_024139225.1. Classification (NCBI taxonomy): domain Eukaryota; kingdom Metazoa; phylum Chordata; class Mammalia; order Eulipotyphla; family Soricidae; genus Suncus; species Suncus etruscus. The sequence continues at coordinate 62,310,728 of NC_064855.1, forward strand.
CACCCATATCTAAAGGGAAAAAAGTTTCTTTTTTAAAAAAAGAAGATTAAATAAAAGATGTAATTAAAGGGATAAAGTGGGGCCAGGAGAGATAGCATGGAGATTAGGCGTCTGTTCTTCCTGTAGAAGAGCGGTGGCTCAGAACCCGGCATCCCATATGGTCCCCCCTGCCCACCAGGGACGTTCTCCAAGCATAGAGCCAGGAGCACCCTCCGAGCGCTGCCAGGAGTGACCCAAAAGAAGCAAAAACAAATCAAATCAAATAAAAAAAAACTAAAACAAGACAAAACAAACAAAAGAAACTAACAAGAATAAAAAAGAAAAGGGGAAAAAAAAAGAAAAAGGGGAGAAAGTGATACAGGAGATCACTTTACATTTGGGGAGAAACAGGATAAGGGGTAGTGTTATATAGGTCTATACTTATGATGAAAGAATAGGGTTCTCCCTTGTCTTTTGAGATTTTCTTGTGAGGTGTGGGGTCCAGGCAGGGAGGTCTTGGGTAGAGTTCTTGCAGTGGGGGTCCTTTGGAGCTAGTTCCGGTATCAAGCCACAGTCCACATTAGGGAGAGGTGATTAGGAGGGCCACACTGCATGAGTCTGTCGGGGTGTTGGTTATATTTTCTTGCCGGGAACGAGGTGAGAGCTTGAGTGGGTGTCTCTTCACTTGGGTAGTGGGTACTGGCTCGTTGTGGTAGGAGGTCTTTCTTGGTGCCTGGTGGATTAAGAGCTGAGGGTGAAGAGTTAGAGTGTGGTGGGGATATTGGGGGTGGGATTGAGGGGTGAAGGAATAGTCGGATTTCTGGAGGAGGGAGAGGGGATATTATATGGGAGGGGTTACATAGGGTATAGGTATGAGTTGTTTGTGGGTTAGGTTTGTCCCTTAAGGAGAATTCCTGTCTCTGTGTGCTCCTGCACACATATAAACATATAGAAGTTAGCTTAGGTGTATATTAATGTAGAGAGGTGTGGAATGCAAGAGGTGTGCTGAGTACTAAGTATAGTACTTGTAAGGAAAGGAAACTAATAGTTCAACTTTTGGGTATGTATAGGTTTCGTGTCTCGAGTACTGATCATTATGTTAGTGAGGTCTATCTATATAGGTGTTTACCCTTTTCAATTTTGTCCACAGCACCCTATATGTCAGCATTCCTTTCCTATAGAGGAGGTAACCATGTGGTTTTTATTTGACATAGATTGAGTTGATAGTGTGGAGGAGAAGGTGGAAGAAGAGGGAGACAAGAAGAGAGAATAGGAAAAACAAGACAAAACAAAGCAAACCAACAATCAAACACCAAAAACAACAAAAATAAGAAGTAATGAGAAGAGAGGCTATAAGAGCAAGGGCATGCTAGTTTGGTTGAAAGGGTTCGATGCTTGGGCCCTGTGGTAAACATCTGTAGCTCTTGGTTTTTACTTTGGTGATCTGGCTGGTCCTGTGCTTCAGGTCCTAAAAGAAGGCATAATCTAGAGATAAAGGGTATGTTAAAGAGTTTTATCTGGCCATTTTCATGCTTCAAGCAGAGTATGGTGCCTTGTGTGACCGAGCACCGAAGTACCACCATAGGATGTTCACACTTTGTATCCAGGAACTCCTATGGACAGAAAAACTGAGAGGTTATTTTAAATGTGGTAAGGTTAAGGCATTCAAATATAATGTTTTGAAGTGTTTCCATTGGACTCAGTAAGTTCCCGTCATAATCTTTACCTGTACTCCTGTATATGATCCCTAGTAAATTATTATGGGCCTTTGTAGTAAAACGATAATTACATACCTGTTCTCTTTATGCTGCTGTTTCTGTTGTTGCTAGTTTCTTTATGATATAAAGTATAGTCGGGCTTTGTGTTGTTTCTCTCCCCTTTATTTTGGGCTATACTCCCCAATATATGGTGATTATTACTGTGTTTGAGGTTCCTATCCTGTTACACCCTGTTATTTAATCGTGGGGTATTGGATATATATCTGGTGTATATTCTAGGTACTTCAGAATAGTGCTATCATTCTGTGTTTATCTTTCGTCTTCTGGCTTGCTTCATTTAACATAATATGTTCTAGGTCCATCCACGTTGCTGCAAAGTCTGTGATTGTATCATTTCTGACTGCCATGTAGTATTCCATTGTGTATAGATACCACATCTTAATGATCCACTCATCTGTTGTTGGACATCGAGGTTGGTTCCAAGACTTGGCTATTATACTGAGTGCTATGATAAATAGTGGGGTGCACACATACTTTGGGATGAATGTCCCTCCAACTTGGAAGTAGATATCAGATGTGATTTCTGAGCATAAAGCCAGAAGTAATCCCTGAGTGCTGCTGGGTGTAACAAAAACAACAACAACAACAACAAAACAAAACAAAAAACCAACAAAAAAAACCCCAACTTGAAATAAAAGCAAAAATACTTGAAATAAAAGCAAAACATACTTAAAAAAATCTATTGGCAGCTCAACCTAATTTCTTTTACACTTTTCAAAATTAAAAAAATCAGATTTTTTAGGGCCCGGAGAGATAGCACAGCGGTGTTTGCCTTGCAAGCAGCCGATCCAGGACCCAAGGTGGTTGGTTCGAATCCTGGTGTCCCATGTGGTCCCCTGTGCCTGCCAGGAGCTATTTCTGAGCAGACAGCCAGGAGTAACCCCTGAACACCACTGGGTGTGGCCCAAAAACAAAAAAAAATAGATTTTTAGTCTCTGTGAATTATAGAGTTACAGTTATTCATTAATAAGCTTTAGTCATAAAATATTCCAACACTAATCCCTTTATCATAAGTATCCACTTTCCTTCACTAAGGTCCCCAGTTTTTCCTCCATACCTTTAGCCTGCCTCCAGAGTATAAACTGATTCTATCTATCTATCTATCTATCTATCTATCTATCTATCTATCTATCTATCTATCTATCTATCTATCTATCTATCTATCTATCTATCTATCTATCTATCTATCATCTATCTATCTATCAATCATCTATCTATCTATCATCTATCTATCTATCTATCTATCTATCTATCTATCTATCTATCTATCTATCTATCTATCTATCTATCTATCTATCTATCTATCTATCTATCATCTATCTATTGGTTTTTGGGCCACACCTGGCGGCACTCAGGAGTTACTCCTGGCTCTATGCTTAGAAATCACTCCTGATAGGCTTGGGAGACCATATAGGATGCCAGGGATCAAACCCGGATCTGTCCCGGGTCAGCCATGTGCAAAGCAAACACTCTACCACTGTGCTCTCATTCTGGCCTTATAACCTGATTTTTTGAATCAAATGTTTGAAAGTGGTGGTAAAGCTACATTTGACCTCTCTCTCTCTCTCTCTCTCTCTCTCTCTCTCTCTCTCTCTTTCTCTCCCTCTCCCTCCCCCTGCTTCCTGCTTTGGGGGATCATATGGGACACCAGGGATCTAACTCAGGTTCATCCTGAATCAGCTGCGTGCAAGGCAAACACCCTACCACTGGGATATTGTTCTGGTCCCTTGGGAAATCACTTTTAAAAGAAAAGCGAATTAAAGAGTAATGCTATAAATTGTTAAAGGACCAATGTTTCACACAAATAACATTCAATTAGAAAAAGAAAAGTCATGTGTAGGATTTGTTTCTTAGTTTTTAGGTTTTATAATCTTTAGGGACATTGCTGGTCTGCATTACTAGTATGTTGGAGTACACTCAGCTGCATTGTGTATTTAAGTCCTGTGGACCATTGTATCTCATCTATATTTACTTCATCTTTGTGGACAAGCATCTGCTGTTGTATTTTATTTCTTAGAACTGCAGATGGATTTCTGGACTTCTTTACTTACGTAGTGTTGTTCTCATCTGCATATTAATATAATTACATTATACCAATAATTACTTTTATTTCTTCAAAATAAATATAATCTAATATTTTATATTGTAAAAGTGGTATCTCTTTATTGTAAAAATGTTCCAATAGTATAGGAAGTATAAAAAAACAACAAAACATTTATAATAATAATAGGTTAGTGATCATTTTTACAGCTGTCTCAGTGAATTTATTCAAATAAATATGTATACACTTTTACATTTTACACTTTTACAACTATCAATCTATGCTAAAATCTCATTGGGTGAATTATCACATTGTATATAGAATATTATCTGGCTTTAGTATATGCGGGGTCCTGAAGCCCCCCAGGGGGGCCCGGCCAGCAGGAATTAGCTGGGAAGACTTCTCAGACAACCGCACTCCTATTTTGCTAGGTAGAAGAACAACCACACCTGTAAAAATCTGAGAGAGGTTAATAATAAAGACCCAAGGCAATGTCTCACTGCTCAAGGGCAACTTTATTTGGCTACAGCTCCTTCTTATATAGAGAAGGAGAAGGGGGCAGTACAAGGGTGATGTCAATCACACTTTTGGCATGAAAATTACTTCATTATTCCAAATAAGGCAAGTGGGCAATACTTCTTGCAGAATCCATGGAAACATCTTGTGACCTTCTAGCTGCATTCCTAATTGCTTGACTATCAGGAGGTGGTGCAAGATGTGCTTGCCTCAGTGATCTTGAACAGACAATGTAGCATATACACAATAATGAATGTCTTGTAAACTCAGGGATATGGTTAAGGGAGTAAGGCCTCTTTTCTGGGAATGGTACTGGGCTGTGTTGCTCTCCTCCGAGCTAAAAGATTAATTATACTTTGCAGCTGCATTTTCCTTTCTCTTTGGCCCAAGAACTTACAGCAAGACTGCATGTAGCCTTTAGGTGAAAGGCTGGATTATGGCAGAAAGAATAGCAAAATGACCTCAAACAAGTCAGTCCCCAACATCTCCCCCTTTCTCTTCTAATAAAAGAAGGAAAGTCGTGAGCGGGTGGAAGAACCGTGTCTTAGGCTACAAGGTTTGACCAGGTCGGACACGGCCAAAGCCGCATTTAAAAGGTGGCTACAAGCGCCGTGGGTGTGCACAGAGATCCGAATTATGTGTTGTAGCCTTTTAGGGCCGTGTCCTAACTGGGACCTTGCTAATCCCGTCGTAGGTATCTTCACAGCCGAGAGCACAAGTACCGGAGCGAGCTCCGTTTGTTAGCTATGCGCTTTATCTCCTGAAAACTTAGTGGCTGGAAGGGCGGCTTGGTGACAATAGCCAAGTTTTCACAGGAGTCACGTTGGGTTAACTGTTGGTAGTGAACTTGAACAGAGGTTTTTGCCGTCTCATTTACTTGGTTTTTAACAAGGGCAGTAAGTTTGCGGAAAGCCCATGGGTCAAAGGAAAGGAGCAGCATGAGGCTAATAAGAGGGCCCAAAATAGTGGACAGTAATGTATGTATCCAAGGAGAAGAGAAAAACCAACCCTGTTACCAACCTTGTTCTTGGTCAAAACGTTTCTGGAACTTCTTCATACCATTACCAATACGTAGAACACTATCCCTAACTAATCCAGATTTGTCTTTAAATACACAGCATAGTTCTTTAAGGGCCACACAGACTCCCCCTTCCTTTATAAGGGCAAAATATAAAGTACGACGATTTTGAAGAACTACATCAGCAAGGGAACTAACAGTATCGTAGGGGTTGAGGAGAGAAGCTAAGCTAACAGTGTTCATAATATGGGTCTGTGAGGGCTAGAGCAGAGGCATTTATAATATTTAAAATAACTTGAGAGGAGGAGGATGGGCCAGAAGGCAGAGTTCGTAGCTTACAACTTGCCTAATAGTGAGTTAATGACGTTGAGGCTGAACTTTCCAGAGAAGAAGTTTAGAGTCATTGGTGTAGATAGGAGGTTCAAACGTTGTGATGCTTTCGTAAAACGGCGAAACCGGTGAATTGCAGATTCAACAGTGTTCATAGCTGGTGTTGGAGAGCGCTTGGGCAGAGGCATTGACCATTTGCAGGATGAGGTTCAAGGTGGAAACCGGACCAACAGGTTTGATGGTTAATGTAGGCTTTAACAAAGCTAAAACATAATAATTATGATAAGCAAGAAACATTTCAGTAACAATATGGGGAGAAAATTTAGTGGAGCAAACAAAATAAGTGGAGTTGGGGGCTTCAATGAAGATGGAAGAGTTGTTAACAATAATGGTTTGATTGCAAATGTGTGATTGTTGAACAGGCGGGCACATATATGGTTTGAGTAAGCAAAGTTTTACGACCGTGACTTGTTTGCAATGGAGGTTGTTGGTTGCAATGGTGGGCATTTAAGGCAGCTAGGCAGAGTGCTTAATTCAGCATTGTCAAAGGTGGAGTCCGTCAGAAACAGGTTTGCAGGAAAGGCGGCTGGCAGGAGGGGTGACAGGCTTTTTTGAAGTGGATGAAGACAGGACTGTGGAAGGCTGCGGAAATTTTTTGTTAGACTTCAGCATTCAAAAAATTTTTATAATTAACAATTGCCAATTTTTTTAAAAACTTTTAAACTGAACCTAAATGATTTTTTTTTAAACTTTTTAGTTATTATTTTAAAGCTAGATGCTATTTTTTAGCTATAAATACATATTATATAGGCCTGAATTTACACATAACAGGAAAGCCGGGTGACGGCAAAGTCCAGAAATTCTCCAGGGAAAAGTTATCCCCGATGGCCATTGAGAAATTTGGGGTTTGCCATCCCTCACACTTTCCGCCATGTTCTTAGAAGGACAAAGCTAGCTTAATACATAATTTTTAACACATGATTTTTAGTTGCAAGATGCCAGTTTGTGAACTGACCAGACTGAACCAGGTTGAAAAAATTAATTGAAATTTGAAAAATGGATAAGGCTTTAAAAATTGTATTATTATAAAATGTAGAGATAACAAATAAACAGACAAAACAAAACAACACTAAACAGAACATTTTACACTTGTGGCCACTTTCATTCATCACAACAGACACATAAACAGACAAAAGGATTGATTTAAGACTTATTTATAAAAAATTGACAAGCGCTTTTAAATATTTAGCTAGCATGTTTGTGAGAAGAAAAAAAAATTTTGTAGAAAAACTTTTTTAGTTTTGAGAAGTACTTAATGTAGATGGAGTGGAACTTTGCTGAAAATAAATTTTAAGGTTTAGATTTAACACAAAACATTTTTAAAACAATTTTAATTTGAAGTTTAAAACATTAAGTAAAATGGTTAATGAGTACTGTAGAAGGAGTCTTCACTCTGAAGTATGAAATCATTTGCTGTAAATGAATAGGTTTTATTTAAATTGGTTTTGCAGTAGAACAGTAAGACAGCTGCAATAAAGTGTTAAAATTTTTATGATTAAACACAATAGCATGAACTATGATTATTAAAGGTATAAAAACTGATTTTAAAAATACAAACAACTGTTTTTACTATGAAGACTTTATGTGAATAATTTGTAAAAAATATTATATACTAAATTAACTAAATGCTTAGATTATTATAAAATATAGTTAAAGACATTGGATACATTTACACACCTAGAACTTAAGACTAAAATTATGTTTAATATTAGTTAATTTGCTTATAAAGTTTAGTTACTTTTATATATTACTTATAAAATTATATATAATATATTTTTTATTAATATTATTTTTTCACTGCGACACAAATATACAGATTTATATAATGTGCTGATATTTTGAATGCACTTAAAATAATAGTTCTTTCAATGCAGAAATAAAGAACAACCATTGCTGTAGCACAAAGTTAAAACTAAGGGTATTATAAAGCACACCTAGGTGTTCACTGTGCATTAAATTAACTATATTGTTTAAAAAGGCTAACCACATTATTTTTGACATAATTTTGTAAATATTTTAAAAATTAAAATAAAACTTTTAATAGAAATATAAGATTTAAATTTAACACTTTTGTGTTCGTTTGGATTTTAAAACACAAAGAAGTTTTTCTTTTACCAACATTTTGTTATCTGTAAAGTGACAGAATTATGACCTTGCTCTAAAATTTTCTGAGGATGCAAAAAAAAAGTTTATTGCTCTTATCTTCCTGTTGCTTTTTAATGTTTTAATAATTACTTTACACTACTTAATGCACTAAACCTAATAACACATATTTGACGAAGTGTAGGGCTGACAAGGTGAAGCAGAGTTTTTCACTGATAACTTGGGGAGGGGCTAGCACAGTTAACAGCAGGAAGGTTAGAGGCAAATTATTTACAGTTAGCAGGGTGTAATGATATATAGGAAAAAAAAAGCAATCTTTTAAGATTAATTACTAATTTATTGGAATTAGAGGGAATGGCAACTGAAGAGGGGAGTCTGGGTTGCAAAAGCACCATGGGGATCATGGTTTTATTAATTGATTTGAGAATATGCAAGAGATGCTACTTTTCAGATTTCTTTTGAATAACAAAGATTGGGTATTTCAAGGTGAATTGGAAGGCTTAAGGTGGGAGTGGCAGGGCTTGAGCTGGCTGTTTCCCAAGGCTGGCAGGAAAGAGGCTGAAGGAGGCTGAGGATTGGTTTGAGCAAAGTAAAGGGTACATTAGGCTCAGAAGTTTTAACAGCAAAGTGTAGATATTGCAAGGTTTTATGGCTTAGCAGATGATACTTTGTAATTATCCTGCTCACTGTGCCGTTAGAATTTTTTGTAGGCACTGCAGCAGTTTCTGTTTTATGGCACTCAGCCTGATTTTTATTAGTTTGTTCCTTTGAATTCTCAAGAGGGGGGGCCTGGCCGTAGAATTCAGTGGGCAGAGGACAGACAACTATAGATTTAGGAGGGGGGGAAACGCCTGAAGGGCAGAAACCTGTGAATCAAGAGAAGCAGCCTGTTTTTGAAGGCTTAAGATTTGTTTAAGATTTTTAATTTGGCCAAGTAGTTTCATTTCTATAGCTTTAAGAGGGGGAGCGGTGAGAGGAGGGAATCTGCCATGGTTAGGGACTGAGCGTTCTCCGCGGTGGAGGCTGCTGAGCAGGCGGGGGAAGACTTTCTCCATTAGGGAGAAAGACAGGAAAGGTAGCGCTGGTTTTTGAGCCAAGAGCATTATCAAGTTTGTTAGAGAGGTGAGAGACCATGGATGTAATTGTGGTGAGTTGGGAACTCAAGTCAGAAAAAGGGGGGGGGGAGGGAGAAAGCAGCAACAGTTTGTTGCCGGTGTGGGGGAGCTGCTGGAATGCTGGCTCTGGGGAGCGACTTCCAGGCATGGAGGGCAGCAAGAGCCATGTTGGCAAGCTGGGACCTGGAAAGTGTGTGCTGTACCTTTAAGGTATGAAAAGAGGCGAGGCCAGCTATAAGAGCTTAGAGATTAGGATTCCTGCCTATTTGCAGGGGCTTTGCAATGGAAAAAAAAAAGTTAACTTCTCAAGAGACAAAGAGTTCAGCTTTTAGATTCTAAGCAGGAGAGCGTGTAAGGGGCTTGGGGGCCATAGGAGGTTACGGCTTGAAACGGCTCTTTGAGGCTTTTCCAATTAAAGGCTTTGTATTGTTGCAATTGCTGGCTAAGGAGGGGAGGGTGGTGAGGGTAAAGTAGAGGAGGGGGGGCGGTGTAGTTTGGGGTGTAGGTGAGTAAAGGTTTTGGTGGAACAGGGACGGAGCTGAAGCTAGGGAAGTGAAGGGCTGTTTAGGATTTTGCACAGAGGGTGCAGCGGCCTCTTCTGTAGGGGTCTGGGTGCATAGAGCAGAAGCATGGACAGAAGTAAGGGAGGGATATAAATGAGAAGCATTAGAGAGATCTTTAAGAGCATTAGTTACTTTGGAGACAAAGGTAGAAGAATCAGTGGTGGAGGGAGGACAAGGGGAAGTATTCTCAGAGGGAGAAGGGAGATGAGAGACAGAATTAGAACGAGAGGGAGTCCTGGAACACTCACGGGAGACTTGTTGTACATGAGATTCAACGGCATGGATGATGTCTTTGGCGGTTCCGGCATTTTTAGTTACAATGATATCTCTTAACAGGCTCCAATATTGGAACATAATTTTTTCCTTCTGTGAATCATCATTATTTACAAAATAATCACTCATTTCATGTCCTACTTTGTCCCAAGTGGACGCAACAATTTCTGGACAGGTAATAATAAACCAATGACATACATTATGAATAAACATAAGAAAATTACAAATATTCTTTTTGGTAACCTCTACATGTCTGGCTTTCAACTCAGACTGAATATCAATAATGAATTTAAGTTCAGTACTCAATGAAAACACCCATGGAAGTGAAGCCAACGGGCGAAGCCCCAAGAGCCAATCAGGGGCGGTGATCAGAACGACTGAAAAAACTGCAGTTTAAATATTTGATTAAGGCTAACTCGTTTCAACGCCTACCCGGATGGGGTATATCCTGCGATTTACGAAACAGCTCCGGACTCGCCGACCCGTAGTCGTTCGGAGTGTGGCGGTGGTCTTCGAGCCCAGCGTTGGGCGCCAAAATGCGGGGTCCTGAAGCCCCCCAGGGGGGCCCGGCCAGCAGGAATTAGCTGGGAAGACTTCTCAGACAACCGCACTCCTATTTTGCTAGGTAGAAGAACAACCACACCTGTAAAAATCTGAGAGAGGTTAATAATAAAGACCCAAGGCAATGTCTCACTGCTCAAGGGCAACTTTATTTGGCTACAGCTCCTTCTTATATAGAGAAGGAGAAGGGGGCAGTACAAGGGTGATGTCAATCACACTTTTGGCATGAAAATTACTTCATTATTCCAAATAAGGCAAGTGGGCAATACTTCTTGCAGAATCCATGGAAACATCTTGTGACCTTCTAGCTGCATTCCTAATTGCTTGACTATCAGGAGGTGGTGCAAGATGTGCTTGCCTCAGTGATCTTGAACAGACAATGTAGCATATACACAATAATGAATGTCTTGTAAACTCAGGGATATGGTTAAGGGAGTAAGGCCTCTTTTCTGGGAATGGTACTGGGCTGTGTTGCTCTCCTCCGGGCTAAAAGATTAATTATACTTTGCAGCTGCATTTTCCTTTCTCTTTGGCCCAAGAACTTACAGCAAGACTGCATGTAGCCTTTAGGTGAAAGGCTGGATTATGGCAGAAAGAATAGCAAAATGACCTCAAACAAGTCAGTCCCCAACAAGTATATTTTAACTAATAGTTGATAAATAAATGAGAAACCATTTATTACCTAATCAGAGATTACTCTGTTAACAATCAGATTACTCTGATTAGTAATCTTTTCACAAATGTGAATTCTATTCCAATATAAATTCTATTTTTTACACTTTTATAATCATTATCAAATATTTATTTCATTTTAATAGATTATTCTGAATATATTAGTAGACTAACTTTTTGTAGGCACATTGAAAATCTATTTAAAATTTTCTTTTGTTGTTTCATTTAAATTATATATATTTAAATTTATGTTTTAGTAAAGCACCATAGTTTACATATTCATAGTTGAGTTTTAGGAATATAATGGTTCCTCCAATATACTCCCCTTGCCCCCCCCCTTTTTTAAAATTTTATTTTGACCAAAGTGGATTACAAATTTTTCAGAGTAATATTTTAGGTACATAGCGACATTGAATCAGGGGCATTCCTACCACCAATGTTGTCCTCCCTCCACCTTTTTTTCCAGCATGCATCCCATATCTCCCTCCTTTACCCCCTGAACTGCTAGTATAAGTGGTCCCCTTTGTGTCTAGCTTGTTGTAGATTGGGTATCGATTCTGTTGTCGTTGGTTTTGGATTTGGTGTTCGGGTTTAATCATTTTTTTATTTCTACTTAATGTCCATATGACTGTTTGGTGTTGGTACCCTCCGTTATTTCTCCCTCAATTTGTGAGGTGGAACAAGATGCTTCAATTTATGTGGTTCTGTTTGAAGGAAAGAAGAGAAAAAGAAAGAAAAATAAAATGGGGGTAAAAATCAAACAAGCAAAAAATGGGAGGAGTCCTTCTAGAGGCTATAAATATCAATTTAACAGATGAAAGGGAAAAAGGAAGAAAAACATAACAATACAAAAATATCAAACAAAAGACTTGAAAAGCACCACAGCAATAAGGACAACAATCACACAATAACCACAGTCCTGAAATAAAAACAAAAAAACCACAAAAAATAAATAAATAACCCATGAGGGGGGGAATCAACAACAATAACGACCCCCCTCAAATAATTTGAGTTTTATTTATTTTTGCATAGACACAGTAAATTTTGGGGAAATTAGAAAGGGAATTTTCTTGGCCTAAGAGATACAGGGTTTCTCTGCCCTTGAAGTATACTATCATGAGAATAACTACAGGCTCCGTACATGTTCTTTTACTCTTCCCTAGGTCCTTTTGTGGTGTCTGGAAACTTTCCACTCCATTGTGGATGATAAAATCAGGCCTCTGTAGCTAAAGATCTTGGTATTTGCACAGGTCAAAGGATGGAGCCTAGGATGAAGTCTTTCTTTACGGTTCTAGAAGTTCTGTTTCATCACTGTTGTTTTAATCAATCTTCTGTAGTTGGTGGTCTTGGTATTTGCCCAGATCCTAGGACGAAGCATAGAATAGCATAGGATAGAGTCTTTCATTATGTTTTTAGAAGATCTGCTTAGTTGCAGATCTCAGTCAGACCTCTGGAATTAGAGATCTTGGTTGTTGTACAGATCATAAGTCAAGGCCTAGATTAGGGTCTTTTTTATTAGTCCCAGGATAAGTTTTGCCCAGTCATGGTTGTCACAGTAAGTCTTCTGTAGATAGCAAACTTGGCTTTTGTACAAACAAAGGATGACATATATTCTGATTTTATCTTATAGTTAGGAGGTGAGGTAAGACAACCTGCTTTTAGACCAAGTTGTTGCCATTTCTTTATTGTCAGGATGTCATATCAAAACTGGTGCATGTTGGTGTCAGAGCAGTATTAAAAATGTCCCAAAGCCCCCCACACCAGGCGGGTCTTCATAGCCGTCCCTGGCAACTCGGGCCCTGGGGGGCAGTTGGAGGAGGGAAACTCCTTCTTTTCAATTTTCAAACTGGAGAGGGAGCTCGCAATTGGACCCAGCAGAGCACACATGCCAGAAAAGCCGTCCCTCTGTTTTTCTGGTATGTTAGGATCGCTGGTCGGACAGCGGGCAACAGATCTCCTGGGCTGAACACTTGGTCCAGGAGACTGGCCCCCCCCCACACCAGGCGGGTCTTCATGGCCGTCCCTGGCAACTCGGGCCCTGGGGGGCGGGCTGAGGAGGGAATCCCCTCTTCTATGTATATTGGACCCCCTGTTTTGCTTGCTAGTAATATTATTTTTCATGTGCCCGCACAACAAATATACTTTTTAATCATTATCCAAAAACGTTCCTGATCCTAGACTGCTCCTAGGAATAGAATCAGGATGCTCAAGATTCTGACAAAACACTCAAATTGACCTTTATTGTCTAGTCTATTATGTATTGCCTCTCCCCTCACCCCTTTGTCTCTCCTACCTCCTCATACCCAAACCCTGAACCAGTATCTTCCCCTTATTCACCCCTCCTTATCCTCAGTTCCTTATTTGATAGACACCAAGACTGACCTTCTGCCCAACACCACCATCCAGCTCCTCATTGAATGACACCCTCTCGGTCCCCAGCTCTTGCCTACACAAACAACTACGATCAACATGCCTGTTGACCCATGCTTGGTGGCCCCTTATGTCCCCATCAAACTATGGACTGTTGCATGATACCGGAATCAGCTTCAGCATAACCCCTAGTTCAAGGACAATATAGGGTTCCGTAATTCTGCAAAACATGTCACAAATTCAACTATCACCTGTTGTTTTCAAATACCCTTGTTTTCTCTTTTTTTTCTTTTTAAAACATAAAAGGATCACATGTATCTTTTTTGTATATCTCAGATGTATTCCCTTAACATCTATAACTCTTTTCAAATATTCTTATTTGTGACAATTTTGCCCACTAGATTAATTATTTGATTGCTTGATTTTCCCCCTATGAGATCTGTTTTATAAGCAATACTGGTAGAAGAGTAACTCTGTGTAGATTTCACGTTTATACCAAGTTACGGGAAATGTTAGACTTTATTCATTGGCTACCAGATGCACCAACAATATCTTGTGGCATTGCTTCTCCTTTGCATAGGCACATTAAAATGGGAAAATAATACACATACAAACAAGTTCTCATCTAACAGAGATGGGAACACAAATTTGGTAATGTAATTAGGCCTTTTACCCTGAACATTGGCATAATGATTTGGCTGAGGCCTCAGAAGAATGGGCATCGCCCACACACACCTGAACTATGGAAACAACCACAATTGTCTTTAACATTTCCAGGATCGAAGCCTCTACCAGAGAAGACCTACCACTGCTTTGGCATTGACTGACTCCAAAGAGTACTCCCAACACCCAGGTGACTCAGCAACAGTCTGCATGCAGAGCAGATCGCTCTGCATTTAATGATATGCTGAAACTAGAGGATGCTCCACATCAGCCTGACATCGATGAAAGAAATGCACAGAATCCAGAGTCTTTAAATATGAAAGTCTGATACCAACTATAGGTAAAGTGTGAAAAAGTTTCACTGGGACCTTGAGAATGACTGGAGTTGGATAGACTGGTATGCCTGGAACCCAGAGTCTGTCTTATGCCAATAAACTTCTGGGGTGAGGCCTTTTTGTAATCAGGTCAAGGATTTTTTTTCCCCATTTTCTCCATTTTTCTGGACCTATGCAAACATTGGCGATTGCCACTATCACACCTTTACTATATTTTTTTACTCTTATCCTTTAAGGAAAAGAAATACAACTTACTGAACTTAAAAACAAATTACTGTAGTAGAATGCCTGTCTCGAAAACAGGCAGGGGATGGGAAGGGGGGAGGGGGTAATGTTGCACTGGTGAAGGGGGGTGTCCTGGTTATGACTGTAACCCAAATATGATCATGTTACTTAAATAAAAAATATATTTAATAAAAAAAGTACAAACTAATTTTTCCATACAGTGAAAGAAAAATTAGAATTGGACATATATGTAAACCAATACTATTCTGTTTATGATCTTGAAAAATATATCTATTTTAATACATAGTAAAAAATTAATCACTGTAAAATTAAATGTGTAACCCAAAGTCATTATTCCTTATTACAAATACTTAGAACTTCATTTAATGCCTAGAAACTGGGAAAACCTCCCAACTCGGATGCACCAGCCCAATCTCTTTTATTTGATTAATTTTTTAAATGTTTTTTATTTTTTTACTATATTTACTTATTTTTCTTTTGTCCTCTCTCTTATCCTTTGCTCTCCCTTCCTCTCTTTCATAAGCTATACCTAAGCTAATTACTTATCTTTTTTTGTGCCCAAACAGGGACTTGAATAATAATTTATCTTAATTCAACCAGTTTTTAAGAGCTTAGACCTATCCTATTAGGGTCAGACCTCTAACAACACTTTAAGAATAGATCACTAATGTATGTCTAATGTGGGCATGAGTAAATAGACAGAGGACTCCTCTCTGAGAGCCAAACCTAAATTGTAAACAATCCATGCATAGTGTATATTGCCCTCCCCCATATAACTTCTCCTTCCCCCCTTCAAAAATTCTACTATTCCTTCACCCCCAATCCTAATCCGAAATCCCTCATTACTAACGCTCTTTACTCACAGTTCTTTTTTTTTTTTTTTTTTTGGTTTTTGGGTCACACCCGGCTGTGCTCAGGGGTTACTCCTGGCTGTCTGTTCAGAAATCGCTCTTGGCATGCACGGGGGACCATATGGGACACCGGGATTCGAACCAACCACCTTTGGTCCTGGATCGGCTGCTTGCAAGGCAAACGCCGCTGTGCTATCTCTCCGGGCCCTACTCACAGTTCTTAACCCATTAGGTATCAAGATCGACCTCCTGCCCCAATAAGTCATCACCTAGCTCCCAAGCAAAGGACACCCTCTCAGCCCCACATCTTGTCCCCAGCAAGAAACTACAACCAACCCACTCCTGCTGACTCATGCTCTGTGGCCCTTCTTCTCACCGCCCCCAAAATGTGGACTGTTGCTTGATACCAGATTCAGGACCCCCAGTGAAAGAATTCTACCTGAGCCCTTTCTGCCGCAAATCATTTCTCAAACTTAAAAAGACCAGGGTGTGTGATGAAAATGTGCCCTGGATTCCACACACTCCCTCACAAGAATATCTTCAAAAGACAATGTAGTGAAGCCTATATATTTTCCATAAATACCTCTATAATACTGTTTATAGGGTATTTAAACTCTTAACCTGTTTATCCCCAAATGTAAGGTTGTCTCCTGCATCACTTTTCCCCCTTACTTTTAAAAATAATTTTTAATTATTTTTTCCTTTAAAAAAAAAAGTCCTGGGGCCGGAGAGATGGCATGGAGGTAAGGCGTTTACCTTTCATGCAGAAGGTCATCGGTTCAAATCCCGGTGTCCCATATGGTCCCCCGTGCCTTCCAGGAGCAGTTTCTGAGCACAGAGCCAGGAAAAACCCCTGAGCACTGCCGGGTGTGACCCAAAAACCAAAAAAAAAAAAAAAAAAAAAAAAAGTCCCAGAGGAAGATTCTAAAGCTGTTGCGGAGAACTTTGTCGGTTCTATGTCTGGGTTCTAGGATTCCGGGTTGAATGGTCGTTCTCTAATCACCTAAAATCTAAGTTGGGTTCACATGACAAATGTTCAAGGTGGGAGATGCCCCTGTATTGTAAAATGTATGAGTTATTATATCTAGTAGATAGGAGCTTGTTTCTATATGTAAAATTTTCCCATTTTTAGTATGTCTTTGCAAGAAGAAATGGTGTTATATTATATTGCTGGTGCATTTGGGGGTGAGAGTGTCAGGCTCCATCATCTCTGTGCCCTGGTTTGACCTGAGCTATTATCCCAGTCAAAACTTTCTCTTTTTTCTTTCTTTTTTATTTAAACACCTTGATTACATACATGTTTGTATTTGGGTTTCAGTCATGTAAAGAACACCACCCATCACCAGTGCAACATTTCCATCACCAATGTACGAAATCTCCCTCCTCCCCATCCAAACCCCGCCTGTACTCTAGACAGGCTTTCTATTTCCCTGGTACATTCTCATTATTAGGATAGTTCAAAACGAAGTTATTTCTCTAACTAAACTCATCCCTGTTTGCGATGAGCTTCATGAGGTGAGCTGTAACTTCCAGCTCTTTTCTCTTTTGTGTCTGAAAATTATTATTGCAAGAATGTCTTTCATTTTTCTTAAAACCCATAGATGAGTGAGACCATTCTGCGTCTTTCTCTCTGACTTATTTCACTCAGCATAATAGATTCCATGTACATCCATGTATAGGAAAATTTCATGACTTCATTTCTCATGACAGCTGCATAATATTTCATTGTGTATATGTACCACAGTTTCATTAGCCATTCATCTGTTGAAGGGTATCTTGGCTGATTCCTTAGTCTTGCTATGGTAAATAGTGCTGCAATGAATATAGGTGTAAGGAAGAAATTTTTCTATTGTATTTTTGTGTTCCTAGGGTATATTCCTAGGAGTGGTATAGCTGGATCGTATGGGAGCTCGATTTCCAGTTTTTGGAGGAATCTCCATATTGCTTTCCATAAAGGTTGAACTACATGGCATTCCCACCAGCAGTGGATGAGTTCCTTTCTCTCCACATCTCCGCCAACACTGCTTGTTCTCATTCTTTGTGATGTGTGCCAATCTCTGTGGTGTGAGGTAGTACCTCATAGTTGTTTTGATTTGCATCTCCCTGATGATTAGTGATGTGGAGCATTTTTTTTTTGTTTTTGGGCCACACCCGGCGGTGCTCAGGGGTTACTCTGGCAGTCTGCTCAGAAATAGCTCCTCCTCAGGGGTTACACCTGGCTGTCTGCTCAGAATTAGCTCCTGGCAGGCACAGGGGACCATATGGGACACCGGGATTCGAACCAACCACCTTTGGTCCTGGATCAGCTGCTTGCAAGGCAAACACCACTGTGCTATCTCTCCGGGCCCCAATGTGGAGCATTTTTTCATGTGTCTTTTGGCCATTTGTATTTCTTCTTTGTCAAAGTGTCTGTTCATTTCTTCTCCCCATTTTTAATGGGATTAGATGTTTTTTTTCTTGTAAATTTCTGTCAATGCCTTGTATATTTTGGAGATTAGCCCCTTATCTGATGGGTATTGGGTGAATAGTTTCTCCCACTCAGTGGGTGGCTCTTCTACCCTGGGCACTATTTCTTTTGAGGTGCAGAAGCTTCTCAGTTTAATATATTCCCATCTGTTAATTTCTGCTTTCACTTACTTGGAGAGTTCAGTTTCCTCTTTGAAGATACCTGTAGTCTCAATGTCCTGGAGTGTTTTACCTACGTGTTGTTCTATATATCTTATGGTTTCGGGTCTGATATCGAGGTCTTTCATCCATTTGGATTTTACCTTCGTACATGATGTTAGCTGGGGGTCTAAGTTCAATTTTTTGCAAGTGGCTATCCAGTTCTGCCAACACCACTTGCTGAAGAGGCTTTCTTTGCCCCATTTAGGACTTCTTGCTCCTTTATAAAAAATTAGGTGATTGTATATCTGGGGAACATTCTCTGCGTATTCAAGTTATTCCACTGATCTGAGGGCCTGTCTTTATTCAATACCATGCTATTTTAATAACTATTGCTTTGTAGTACAGTTTAAAGTTGGGGAAAGTAATTCCTCCCATATTCTTTTTCCCAATGATTGCTTTAGCTATTCTAGGGTGTTTATTGTTCCAAATGAATTTCAAAAGTGTCTGATCCACTTCTTTGAAGAATGTCATGGGTATTTTTAGAGGGATCGCATTAAATCTGTACAATGCTTTGGGGGGAGTATTGCCATTTTGATGATGTTTTTTTTTGTTTGTTTGTTTTGGTTTTTGGGTCACACCCGGCGGTGCTCAGGGGTTACTCCTGGCTGTCTGCTCAGAAATAGCTCCTGGCAGGCACGGGGGACCATATGGGACACCGGGATTTGAACCAACCACCTTTGGTCCTGGATCGGCTGCTTGCAAGGCAAACGCAGCTGTGCTATCTCTCTGGGCCCCATTTTGATGATGTTAATCCTGCCAATCCATGAGCAGGGTATGCGTTTCCATTTCCGCGTGTCCTCTCTTATTTCTTGGAGCAGAGTTTTATAGTTTTCTTTGTATAGGTCCTTCACATTTTTAGTCAAGTTGATTTCAAGATATTTGAGTTTGTGTGGCACTATTGTGAATGGGGTTGTTTTCTTAATCTCCATTTCTTCCTTATTACTATTGGTGTATAGAAAGGCCATTGATTTTTTTGTGTGTTAATTTTGTAGCCTGCCACCTTGCTATATGAGTCTATTGTTTCTAGAAGCTTTTTTCGTTGAGTCTTTAGGGTTTTCTAAGTAGAGTATCATGTCATCTGCAAACAATGAGAGCTTGACTTCTTCCTTTTCTATCTGGATTTCCTTGATATCTTTTTCTTACCTAATCGCTATAGCAAGTACTTCCAGTGCTATGTTGAATAGGAGTGTCTTGTGCCAGAATTTAGAGGAAAGGCTTTCAGTTTTTCTCCACTGAGGACAATATTTGCCTCTGGCTTGTAGTAGATGGCCTTAACTATATTGAGAAAGGTTCCTTCCATTCCCATCTTGCTGAAAGTTTTGATCAAGAATGGGTGTTGGACCTTATCAAATGCTTTCTCTGTATCTATTGATAGGATCATGTGATTTTTATTTTTCTTGTTGTTGATGTTGTGTATTATGTTGATAGATTTATGGATGTAAAACCAGTCTTGCATTCTTGGGATAAAACATACTTGATCATAGTGGATGATTTTAATGAGGCATTGAATCCTATTTGCCAGGATTTTGTTGAGGATCTTTGCATCTGTATTCATCAGCGATATTGGTCTGTAATTTTCTTTTTTCGTAGCATCTCTGTCTGGTTTAGGTATCAAGGTGATGTTGGCTTCATAAAAGCTATTTGGAAGTTTTCCTTTTTTTTTTTTTTTTCGATTTAATGGAAGAGTCTTGCCAGTATTGGTAGTAGTTTCTCTTGAAAGGTTTGAAAGAATTCATTAGTGAATCCATCTGGGCCTGGGCTTTTGTTTTGGGGCAGACATTTGATTACTGTCTTAATTTTCTCAGTGATGGGGGTGTTTAGATAGCTACATCCTCTTCATTCAACCGTGGAAGATTATAAGAGTCCAAAAATTATCCATTTCTTCCAGGTTTTCATTTTTAGTGGCATAGAGTTTCTCAAAGTAGTTTCTGATTACCCTTTGAATCTCTACCATATCAGTAGTGATCTCTTTTTTTCATTCCTAATACGAGTTATCAAGTTCTCTCTCTTTCTTTGTTACTTTTGCCAGGGGTCTATCATTCTTGTTTATTTTTTCAAAGAACCAACTTCTGCTTTCGTTGGTCTTTTGGATTGTTTTTCGGGTTTCCACTTCATTGATTTCTGCTCTCAGTTTTGTTATTTCCTTCTGTCTCCCTACTTTTGAGTCCTTTTGTTGAGCACTTTCTAATTCTTTTTTTTTTTTTTTTTTTTTTTTTTTGGTTTTTGGGCCACACCCAGTAACGCTCAGGGGTTACTCCTGGCTATGTGCTCAGAAGTTGCTCCTGGCTTGGGGGACCATATGGGACACCGGGGGATCGAACCGCGGTCCGTCCAAGGTTAGCACAGGCAAGGCAGGCACCTTACCTTTAGCGCCACCGCCCGGCCCCGAGCACTTTCTAATTCTATGTGCTGCGTCATTAAGCTATTCAGGTATGCCCCTTCTTCTTTCCTGATGTGTGCTTGCAAAGCTATAAATTTTCCTCTCAGTACTGCTTTTGCTGTGTTCCACAGGTTCTGATAGTTTGTGTCTCCATTGTCATTTGTTTTCAGGAAGGTTTTGATTTCCTCTTTGATTTCATCTCGAACCCACTGGTTATTCAGTATTAGGCTGTTTAACTTTCAGGTATTAAAGTTTTTCTTTTGTGTCCCTTTGTAGTTCACATATAATTTTAGGGTCTTGTGGTCTGTAAAGGTAGCCTGCAAAATTTCTATCCTCTTGAAATTATGGAAGTATGTTTTATGTGCTAGCATGTAATCTATCCTGGAGAATGTCCCATGTGCATTGGAGAAGAATGTGTATCCAGGTTTCTGGGGGTGGAGTGTCCTATATATATCCACTAGGCCTCTTTCTTCCATTTCTCTCCTCAGGTCTAGTATATTCTTGTTGGGTTTCAGTCTGGTTGACCTGTCAAGTGTTAACAATGCCGTGTTGAGGTCTCCCACAATTATTGTGTTGTTATTGATATTAGTTTTTAGATTTGTCAACAATTTTATTAAATATTTTGCTGGCCCGTCATTCGGTACATATATGTTTTGGAAAGTGATTTCTTCCTGCTGTATGTATTCCTTGATTAATACAAAATATCCATCTTTGTCCCTTACAACTTTCGTAAATATAAAGTTTGCATCATCTGATATTAGCATGGCCACTCCAGCTTATTTATGGGTGTTGTTTGCTTGGATGATTTTCCTCCAGCCTTTTATTTTGAGTTTATGTTTGTTCTGACTATTCAGGTGCATTTCTTGTAGGCAGCAGAAGGTTGGATTGAGTTTTTGATCCATTTAGCCACTCTGTGTCTTTTAACTGGTGCATTAAGTCCATTGATATTGAGAGAAATAATTGTCCTGGGAGTTAGTGGCATCTTTATATATAAAGTTTGGTGTGTCTGTTGGTCAGTCTTGTAGGCCTTTCAGTTTTTCTTTTAAGGCTGTTTTTGAGTCTGTAAAGTTTCTGAGTTGTTGTCTGTCTGTGAAACCATGTATTGTTCCTTCAAACCAGAAAGTGAGTTTTGCTGGGTGCAATATATCTAGGCAAAACATTTATTTCATTGAGTTTTCTCACTATGTCCCATCACTGCCTTCAGTGTTTCCGGTGACAGGTCTGCAGTAAATCTCAAGTATATTCCCTTGAATGTAATTTCTCTTTTCGATCTTGCTGCTTTCACAATTCTGTCTCTATCTGTGGGATTCGTCATTGTGACTCGGATGTGTCTTGGGGTGTTTTCTCTGGGGTCTCTTTTAGTTGGTACTCTTCGGGCATGCAGGATTTGATCACATATATTCTTTAGCTCTAGACTTTTCTCTTTAATGATTTTCTTGACTGTTGATTCTTCCTGGAAATTTTCTTCCTGGGTCTCTGGGACTCCAATGATTCTTAAGTTGTTTCTGTTGAGCTTATCATAGACTTCTATTTTCATCTGTTGCAATTCTTTGAGTAATTTTTCCATTGTTTGATCATTTGCTTTGAGGCTTTTTTCCAATTTCTTCTGCTGTATGGAATTGTTATTCATCTCATCTTCCAGTGTACTTATTCTATTCTCAGTTGCTGTTAACCTGTGGGAAAGCTCAACCATATTTTTCTTTAATTCATCTACTGAGTTTTTCAGACTTGAAATTTCAGTTTGGAGTTTTCTGATTTCTATCTTCATATTCTTTTGATTCTTATTAGTGTTCTCTTCTATACTTTGTTTGAGTTCTTTGAACATCTTCCATATTGTGACTCTAAACTCCTTATCTGAGAGACTGACTAGTTGGTTGGTCATGTTCAATTTATCAGAGTTGCCATCTTCATTCTCTAAATCTGGCTCTGGGCTGCATTGTTTCCCCATTGTCACACTTGTATTGTGGGTTTTTCTACATGTTGTGGTTTTATTCATTGGCTAAATGATGTGCATGGTTGCGAAGCTAAGCAGAGCAGCCATGGTTCTGGCTCCTCCTTTTCTGGGCTTGTTGACTCACCTCCACAGAAGGCTCATGGGAAGGCGGGCTGTCTTCACGTTAGGCTCCAGGGAAGGCGGGCCTTCCACAGATGAGCCACACACAGGATAAAATCAGGCTGAAAATGCAGCACAGCACAGAAGAGAGGCAGAGAGGGTTGCTGGCATTGAGATCCAGCAGAGTTCAGTGGCTCCTTCCTTTCTGGGCATGTCGACTCACCTCCAGGGAAGGCTCACGGAAGGCGGGCTGTCTGCAGATGAGCCACACACAGGATGAAATCAAGCCGAAAATGCAGCACAGCACAGAAGAGAGGCAGATAGTGTTGCGTCCAAGTCTTTTTTTTGTAGATTTTTGTATCAAGCAGAATCAAAACAGGTTGCGTTAAGGAAGAAAAAGGAAACAGAAACAAGACATATATATGTATATATATATATGTATGTATAGATATACTACACATATGTAGAGAAAAAATAAAAATAAGTTTAAAAAAATTAAGGTAACAACGTGATGCAGGAGACTACCTTACATTTGGGGATAAACAGGTTGAGAGGTCGTATTATATAGGTCTTAAACTTATAAAGGAAATATAGGCTTCCCCATTGTCTCTTTAGTTATTCTTGTGGAGGGTGGGATTCTGCACATATTTTTATCACACACCCTGGCCTATTTGAAATTGAGAAATGATTTGTGGCAGAAAGGGCTTGGGTAGAATTGTTGTATTGGGGATCCTTCTGGAGCTGAGTTAGGTATCAAACAGCAGTCTACCATTGGGGTGTGTGTGAAGGAGAGCCACATTGCATGAGGCAGCAAGGATATTGGCTGTAGTGGGGCTGAGTGGGTGTCCCTTTGCTTGGGAGCTGGGTGATGGCTTATTGGGCAGGAGGTCAGTCTTGATACCTAGTGAATGGGTTAAGAACTGAGGGTAAAAAGCATTAATAAGATGGGGTATCAGATTGGAAGTGTGGGGTGAAGGGATAGTAGGCTTTCTGAAGGGGGGAGGAGGGATAGTATATAGGAGGGGTTATATACACTATAGGCATGGATTGTTTACACTTTAGGTTTGGCTTCCATAGAGGAGTCCTCTATGTACACATGTCCACACAAATACATACATTAGTGATCTATTTTTAAGGTGTTGTTAGGATGGGTCTGAGCTCTTCAGGACAGGTTGAATTAAGATAAATAATTAGCTTAGGTATAGCTTAAGAAAAAGTGGAAGGAAGAGCAAAAGAGAGAACAGAAAATTAGGTAAATATAGTAACAATAAGGTTAAAATTAATAAATCAACTAAAAGAGATTTGGTTTGTGTGTGGGAGTTGGGAGGTTTTTTCAGTTTCTGGGCATTTCGTCAGTGATGGAGTTGAGCCTTTATAAATGAAGGTTTCAGGGTTAGGTAATGGCTGGAGCAGTTTAGATATACATAGGTTTCTCATCTTGACTACTGAACAATGTGTTAATGAGGCCTACCTATGTAGGTGGCTACCTACGTAGTATTGTCTGCTGCATCTTATATTTCAAAATTTCTTTTCTAAAAGAAAAGTAATAGTGTGGGTTTTATTTGACATAGATTGAATTGATGATGATGAAGAGGAAGAGGTAGAAGAAAAGGGAAAAGGAAAGAAGTAGGGAGAAGAGAGAAGAAAAAAGAAAGGAATTGTTAATTTGCCTAAACATGTTTGATGAGTAGGTCCTGTAATATAAGTTTGTGGTTTGCAGTTGACTGTTTCAGTGGTCTGAATGGTCATATGCTTCGGGTCCTAATAGAGGCCATAAACCAGAGTAAAAGGGTATATTGGAGTGTTTTATCAAGATATTTTCATAATGCAAACTGAATATGGTATCTAGAATGACTGAGCACTGAATTGTCAAATTAGGGTGTCCGACCTTTGTATCCAAGAACCGATGTGGACAGAGAAGCTGAGAACTAGTAAGATTAAAGCATTAAAACACATTGTTAGGAAACACTTCCGCTGGAGTTTCTGTCTTCCAATCATATTCTTTACCTGTATCTGTATATAAGCCCTCTAAGACATTATTATAGGCCTTTGTAGTAAAAGGCTGATTACATACCGGTTCACTCTAACCATTGTTTTTATTGTTGCTGGTTTCTATATGGTATAATGGACAGTCAAGGCTTTGTGTTGTTCCTCTTCCACTTGTTTTGAACACTACTCCCCAGTAAATGTTGACAACTATAGTGCTTAGAGTTTCTACCCAATTAGACAGTGGTATTTGTTCATGGAGTATTACATGTATATATGGTGTATATTCTAAGTATGTCAGAAAAGTGCTATCATTCTGTATTTATCCATCATCTTCTGATTTACTTCAATTAACATGGTATTTTGTAGATCCATCTATGATGCTGCAAAATCCATGATTGTAATATTTCTGTTATGTAATATTCCATTGTGTATAAATACCACATCTTCATGATCCATTTATCTGTTGTTGGGCATCAAGGTTGGTTCCAAATCTTGGCTATAGTGCTGAGTGCTGTGATAAATAGCGGAGTGCACACATACTTTGGGATGAATGTCCTTCTGATTTGGGGATAGATACCCAGAAGAGCAATTGCTGGATCATATGGCAGTTCAATTCTGAGTTTACTGAGAACACTCCACACTGTTTTTCATAGGGGTTGGACCAGGCATCATTCCCATCAGCAATAGATAAGAGTCCTTTCTTACCACATTCCCACCAATAAAAATTGTTCCCGTTATTTTTGATGTGAGCCATCCTCACTGGTGTAAGGTGGTTGTTGTCTTGATTTGGATTTCCCTAATGATGAGTGAAGGTGAACATGTTTTCATGTGTCTGTTGACCATCTTTTGGTCTTCCTTGGAGAAGTGTTTATTCATTTCTTATCCCCATTTTTCTATCTTGCCCCCAATTTTTTAAGTTTAGTTGTTAAAATTTGGGTCAGTCTCATGTTGTTTACAGTGTTGTTTGGATATTTAAGTTTATCATTTCTGAAAGCCACTATGTACCTGTGTCTCCTTGGCACCTAATTCTCATTATTTTTCACCTGTGTTTCTCCCCTTCTCTTTCATTCATTTTTTTTCATTTTCCTCACTGTACTGTGGGACACAGGCAAGACCCAATCCATTCCTGGTCCACACTCATGTCTTCCTAAGAAAACTTCATTCAATAAGAACTATCTTGCTTCAATAAAAAAATTAAATTCAAGCACCCTGCCTGCTGTATTCTCTCCAGACCCAGATTTGTTTAAAAATAAAATATTTGAGGGGACAGAGAGATAGTATAGTGGATAGGAGTATTTGGCCTGCACATGGCCAACTGCTGAGCAAGGACTAAGGAGCAAGCCCCGAGCAAGGCAAGTTGTGGCTCCACCCAAATAAAAAATATTTGAAGCACTAGCTGAAGGAAATTTTTATTATGAAAAGTGATTGAAAGCAGAATATGAGATAGACAAAATTCAAAGGTCATAAACTTTGATATTTGCCAATGAATTTACACTGGAATAATTATACAACCATTGTATTTATTTATTTTTGTTTTTTTGGGCCACAGCCAGTGGTGCTCAGTGGTTACTCCTATCTCTGCTCAGAAATCGCTCCTGGCAGGCATGGGGGGCCATATGGGATGTCAGGATTCGAACCACAATTGGTCTTGGGTTGGCTGCTTGCAAGGCAAATGCCCTACCACTGTGCTATCTCTCTGGCCCCAACCATTGTATTTTTATAAATGTATGAAATAGGGAAAAATGCTCAATTTTTAATTAACTTATGGAGAAACAAAGATCATAAAGACTTCAAAAAGCAAAATTGCCTGAGAGTAATTAAGAAGAGGAGTAGATTTTTTGGGGGAAGTGAGCTATGACTGTGAATTTTCTATTTATATTGAAGATATATATTAATAACTCAAAAACATTAATCAAACTGTTTTGTGCACTTAATTATATTTTCAATGTTTCTTTTAATTTTTATTTTTCAAAACCACTCCTGGAAATGCTCAGGGCTTACTCCTGATTCTGCCTGCTCTTAGGGATCAGTCTTGGTGAGCATGTGGGAATTATAAGGGTTCCTGGGGAATAACATACTGGTAACCAATGTTAACCTAATAGTTTTTCTAAACTTCCATTGAACATATAACATATAAGTATAGATCCATTTAATAAAACAGGATCTACGGTTGGAGATGTGCTTCTCAGTATTTCTTATTTTTAATCACCCTTCTTTGCTATGTTTGCCTCAAAATTTTCTCTAATTACATGGAATGTCCAAAATTTGACTGGCAAATGGCTTCTGTGATCTGCTTTTTAGGAATAACTTTTAATGTTTATTTTATATGTACTAGGACAAGAATGCTATGTTGATCTAACTTGAGAAGCTTGTTTTATATCAGAAAATTGATTTAATGTCATTACAGTTTGTTCTTAAGCATCCTTCATTGTATGAGCCACAGAATGACTTGGTGAGGAGTTTGTCTAAATAGTTCTCTTGCATTTTCACATAATTAAGCTTGACAGTTTGCTGCCATTACATAGGATAACTACAGTTGATGGTGTTCATGTTTTTACTTAGGAGCCATTGAATTGTATTCGTAACTTTATACTATGCTCTTGTAATCCTGTCATTTTTGAGTTACATGATTAAAAGTGAATAATAATGTACCACAAAACAAAAATACTCATACTGTTAAAGTTTTTTGTGTGTAGTTTTAGAAACAACTTGTCCACAGAGAATAGAGCTCATGAAAGAAATGAAATACATGCTTATCCCCATCCACTCCTTGTTGTCCAGGCCTATTCAGATCTGGTAAAAACATTAAGCTGCTTATTCTAAGTGGTATTGGGTAGTTAATTTATTCAGCTTTTGAGAGTTACTAGGTTAGTGCCTACAGATGTAGGGCTTAATATTTCTTTTTGATTTCTAGCAAACTTAGCCTGTGTCCAGAGGACTACAGAAGCTACCTTTGCAATAATTTTAGCTTTTCTTGAGACTTTAAAGGTTTATGAGCTACACTACTATAATAATTAAGTTGACTTGGTAAAATAGATGGGAAAAAGACATAGGCTATAGGCTGATTGAACAAATAATTGTTGAAATAGTTTTTCTTCAGGTTTCTAAGTCTCTCTTCTGGTGTATTTACATGTCAGTCTAAAATTTTGTCCCCACTCCCTCCAGATATTTAGGCCATTGTTTCCTGCAGGGCTATGCTAACATAAGCATTAGCACAGCCACTCCCCCCATTCAAGCTAATTTAAGCAGCTATTTTAACTAAATCCAAGAAAGAGGGGTGCAAGAGGAGTTAGATGATAGGCATTCAAGTTTGACTAAAAAGTTGGAAGAAGAAAGGTCCTAAGAATATACTCTCTTTGGAAGGTAGACTTGAGATTGGCACACAGCCTGGATCTTTGGAAGCTTGGATAACTTCTATAGAGAGTTTAGGTGTCACTAAAGACAAACTTTACCTATTTATTTTCAAGCCTAATGTGGAGTTTGGACTTCACAGTTATTCTTGTGGAAAATTAGAAAGCCTTAATTTCTATATGGGAAAAAAAAGCTTCATTCATCTTCATTCCCCTTTCTTTAATGAAAAGCTTCTTCAGTTAAAGTCCTAAATAAAGAAAAATTTTGATGCAAGTTCAGATTAAAAGTAAATACTTACACCATTTTATTATTTCTGTCATGTGTTCAAGAGAAGAGAGTGGCCACCACAACTTTCATCTCTTCTGTATTTTTTAGGATTGAGTAGATCAATGTCAGTGATAACACAGTCTTGTTATTATTACTGTGAAAAGATGGGGGAGGAGTAGGAGGAGCATTAGTAGTGGAAATGTTGCACTGGTGAAAGAAGGTGTTCTATTTATGACTGAAAACCAACTACAATCATGCTTGTAATTATGGTGCTTAAATAAAGATTAAAAAAAAAGAAAAAAGGAAAAAATACCTGCCACAGAGAAAGGAAGAGGGAAGGGTGGGAGGAAAAAAAAAGAGTTCTAAATAAACTTGATGGACTAAGTATTTGTCATGCATATTTATATTCATCTGAAAATGGTTTCTTAAACAGGAAAGAAAGTTACATTTCAATTATTTATTTATTTTTGTTTTGGGGTCTTGCCTGGCAGTGCTTAAGACTTACTTCTGGTCTTGTGCTAAGGAATCACTCCTGGCAGAACTTGGGGACCATATGGGGTTTTGGGGAATAAATCCAGATTGGCTGTGTGCACAGCAAGTGTTCTACCTGCATTATTATTAGCCCAGGCGGGAAAATATTTTTAGAATTGAGTCAACATTTCTAGCACACCAATTAATGAACTAGAATTTCTATATTTACATGAAATAGGAAAAACTATAATTATTTAGTTAAAGATTTTTATATATAATATAATATATAATATATTAGATATAGATTTAGTTACAGCTTAGATTATAGTGTATAAAATGTTTATTTTTTTTTTGCTATGGAACACCAACAAGTGATCATTAAATAGACTGCATTGATTTATTGAAATCACTATTGATATTTTATCTAGAAGGTTTTTAAAAGGTTAAAAAACTTAATTAAAGAACTGTGGTTTACAAACTTATTGATAGTTGAGTTTCAAGCATATAATATTTAACACCAGTCCCACAACCAGTGTTAATTTCCATCACCAGTGTTTCCATATTCTGTCATCTCCTAACCTGCACTCCTATCCACTACCCCTTTCTTGCCACCTTGGCAGGTTCATTACGAAGTTCATTTGTTTCAGCTTAGATCCCATATTTTTACTGTTGTTAAATATGTGCTTTGGATGTATAGCTGTACTACTCTCCCCCAGCACAGTATAAGTGATGAGGAGCATTTTATTTTATGTTATTTAAACACCTTGATTACATACATGATTGTGTTTGGGTTTCAGTCATGTAAAGAACACCACCGAGCCCCAGTGCAACAATCCCATCACCAATGTCCCAAGTTTCCCTCCTCCACACCCGACCCCTGCCTATACTCTAAACAGGCTCTCCATTTCCCTCACACATTCTCATTATTAGGACAGTTCAAAATGTAGTTATTTCTCTAACTAAACTCATCACTCTTTGTGGTGAGCTTCCTGAGGTGAGCTGGAATTTCCAGCTCTTTTCTCTTTTGTGTCTGAAAATTATTATTGCAAGAATTTCTTTTATTTTTTTTAAAACCCATAGATGAGTGAGACCATTCTGCGTTTTTCTCTCTTTCTCTGACTTATTTCACTCAGCATAATAGATTCCGTGTACATCCATGTATAGGAAAATTTCATGACTTCATCTCTCCTGACAGCTGCATAATATTCCATTGTGTATATGTACCCCAGTTTCTTTAGCCATTCGTCTGTTGAAGGGCATCTTGGTTGTTTCCAGAGTCTTTGCTATGGTAAATAGTGCTGCAATGAATATAGGTGTAAGGAAGGGGTTTTTATATTGTATTTTTGTGTTCCTAGGGTATATTCCTAGGAGTGGTATAGCTGGATCGTATGGGAGCTCGATTTCCAGTTTTTGGAAGAATCTCCATATCGCTTTCCATAAAGGTTGAACTAGACGGCATTCCCACCAGCAGTGGATAAGAGTTCTTTTCTCTCCACATCCCGCCAACACTGTATGTTCTCATTCTTTGTGATGTGTGCCATTCTCTGTGGTGTGAGGTGGTATCTCATCGTTGTTTTGATTTGCATCTCCCTGATGATTAGTGATGTGGAGCATTTTTTCATATGTCTTTTGGCTATTTGTATTTCTTCTTTGTCAAAGTGTCTGCCCATTTCTTCTCCCCATTTTTTGATGGAATTAGATGTTTTTTTCTTGTAAAGTTCTGTTAGTGCCTTGTACATTTTTGAAATTAGCCCCTTATCTGATGGGTATTGGGTGAATAGTTTCTCCCACTCAGTGGGTGGCTCTTGTACCCTGGGCACTATTTCCTTTGAGGTGCAGAAGCTTCTCAGCTTAATATATTCCCATCTGTTAATCTCTGCTTTCACTTGCTTGGAGAGTGCAGTTTTCTCCTTGAAGATGCCTGTAGTCTCAATGTCCTGGAGTGTTTTGCCTATGTGTTGTTCTATATATCTTATGGTTTCAGGTCTGATATCAAGGTCTTTAATCCATTTGGATTTTACCTTCGTACATGATATTAGCTGGGGGTCTAAGTTCAATTTTTTGCAAGTGGCTATCCAGTTGTTCCAACACCACTTGTTGAAGAGGCTTTCCTTGCTCCATTTAGGATTTCCTGCTCCTTTATAAAAAATTAGGTGATTGTATGTCTGGGGAACATTTTCTGAGTATTCAAGCCTATTCCACTGATCTGAGGGCCTGTCCTTATTCCAATACCATGCTGTTTTGATAACTATTGCTTTGTAGTACAGTTTAAAGTTGGGGAAAGTAATTCCTCCCATATTCTTTTCCCCAATGATTGCTTTTGCTATTCTAGGGTGTTTATTGTTCCAAACGAATTTCAAAAGTGCCTGTCCACTTCTTTGAAGAATGTCATAGGTATCTTTAGAGGGATCGCATTAAATCTGTATAATGCCTTGGGGAGTATTGCCATTTTGATGATGTTAATCCTGCCAATCCATGAGCAGGGTATGCGTTTCCATTTCCACGTGTCCTCTCTTATTTTGTGGAGCAGAGTTTTATAATTTTCTTTGTATAGGTCCTTCACATTTTTAGTCAAGTTGATTCCAAGATATTTGAGTTTGTGTGGCACTATTGTGAATGGGCTGGTTTTCTTAATGTCCATTTCTTCCTTATTACTATTGCTGTATAGAAAGGCCATTGATTGTTGTGTGTTAATTTTGTAGCCTGCCATCTTGCTATATGAGTCTATTGTTTCTAGAAGCTTTTTGGTTGAGTCTTTAGGGTTTTCTAAGTAGAGTATCATGTCATCTGCAAACAGTGAGAGCTTGACTTCTTCCTTTCCTATCTGGATTCCCTTGATATCTTTTTCTTGCCTAATCGCTATAGCGAGTAATTCCAGTGCTATTTTGAATAGGAGTGGTGAGAGAGGACAGCCTTGTCTTGTGGCAGAATTTAGAGGGAAGGCTTTTAGTTTTTCTCCATTGAGGATAATGTTTGTCACTGGCTTATGGTAGATGGCCTTTACTATATTGAAAAGGTTCCTTCCATTCCCATCTTGCTGAGAGTTTTGATCAAGAATGGGTGTTGGACATTATCAATTGCTTTCTCTACATCTATTGATATGATCATGTGGTTTTTATTTTTCTTGTTGTTGATGTTGTGTATTATGTTGATAGATTTATGGATGTTATACCATCCTTACATTCCTGGGATGAAACCTACTTGATCATAGTGGATGATTTTCTTAATGAGGCACTGAATCCTATTTGCCAGGATTTTGTTGAGGATTTTTGCATCTGCATTCATCAGCGATATTGGTCTGTAATTTTCTTTTTTCGTAGCATCTCTGTCTGGTTTAGGTATCAGGGTGATGTTGGCTTCTTAAAAGCTATTTGGAAGTGTTTCCGTTTGTTCAATTTTATGAAAGAGTCTTGCCAGTAATTGTAGTAGTTCCTCTTGAAAAGTTTGAAAGAATTCATTAGTGAATTCGTCTGGACCTGAACTTTTGTTTTCGGGCAGACATTTGATAACCGTTTTAATTTCATCAATGGTGATGGTGGTGTTTAGATATGCTATATCCTCTTCCTTCAACCGTGGAAGATTATAAGAGTCCAAGAATTTATCCATTTCTTCCAGGTTCTCATTTTTAGTGGCGTAGAGTTTCTCAAAGTAGTTTCTGATTACCCTTTGAATCTCTGCCATATTAGTAGTGATCTCTCCTTTTTCATTCCTAATACGAGTTATCATGTTTCTCTTTCTCTCTTTCTATGTTAGGTTTGCCAGTGGTCTATCAGTCTTGCTTATTTTTTCAAAGAACCAACTTCTGTTTTCGTTTATCTTACGGATTGTTTTTTGGGTTTCCACTTCATTGATTTCTGCTCTCAGCTTTGTTATTTCTTTGTTATTTCCTTTTGTCTCCCTAATTTTGGGTCCATTTGTTGAGCACTTTTTAGTTCTTTTAGCTGTGTCATTAAGCTACTCAGGAAGCTCCTTCTTCCTTCCTGATGTGTGCTTGCAAAGTTATAAATTTTCCTCTCATTACTGCTTTTGCTGTGTCCCATAAGTTCTGATAGTTTGTGTCTTTATTGTCATTTGTTTCCAGGAACCTTTTGATTTCCTCCTTGATTTCATCTCGGACCCAGTGGTTATTGAGTATTGTTGAATTAAATAAATAACGATGGGGCCGGATGGCGGTGGATGGCGATGGATTTCTCTCTGCCATCCCAGGCCACTTGGTTCCGCAACCCCATCCATCCAGCGGGTCCCAGGCCCAGGTGAAAGGCGGAATCACTCACTCACAGGCATCAGGAAGCATCATCTTTATTCATGCTCTATTCACCACATTTGTGTGGCCTTCTCATAACCTTTCAAGCACTAGTTATTCTTGGCCCTGCATCTTAAACTCCTTCAGCCATCTTCCCTTTGGGCTCCATGCTGGTCCAAGACCAGAACGCAGAGACCCAAAAGCCAGAACGCCCAGCAGCACAGAAAAGTGCAGAGAGACCCCTAATCCCCAGGCTCCAGGGTTTATCTACATATTCCAAGACCCTTCCCAGGAATGGGCGGACTCTTGCAGGTAAGGTCACACCTAATATTCAGTTCCCAAGACCCCTCCCAGAAATGGGCGAGTCTCAGATAGGTACACCTAAATCCAGGGTGGAGTTACATTTCCCCCCTTTCTGAATTATAAAGACCCTTTTGTAATTCTGACTCCACCTTTAACCAAAGGTGGGTTAATATTTTCATGCACCAATGTAATAGAGTGAAAATTAACATATATAGTTTAAAAGTATAGGAACGTGAAAGTTCCGAAATAGTGCTTGGTAAAACAGCATTAAGAGAATTTTAAGTTACAGGTGTATAGTATATTTTGCAAAAATGTTATGTTTTTGAAAAGGGCTGGTATATTAATTTTCACTTTATTACGTTGTTGTATGAAAATATTAACCTACCTTTGGCTAAAGGTGGAGTCAAATTACAAAAGGGTCTTTATATTTTAGAAAGGGAGGAAATGTAACTCCACCCTGAACTTAGGTGTACCTATCTGAGACCCGCCCATTTCTGGGAGGGGTCTTGGGAACTGAATATTAGGTGTAACCTTACCTGCTAGACCCCGCCCATTCCTAGGAGGGGTCTTGGAATAGGTAGATAACCCTGGAGCGAGGGGATTAGGGGCGCTACCCTGCTGTGTTCGCTGGCTTTAGGTTCTTTGCCTCTTTTGGTCTTTGACCAGGATGGAGGCCAAAGGAAGATGGCTGAATTATAAGATGCAGGGCTAAGAATGGCCGAATGCTTGAAAGGTTATGAGATAGGACAAACACCTGTTGTGGTTAGGGCATGAATAAAGATGATGCTTCCTAATGCCTGCCTGTGAGTGAGTGATTTCGCCTTTCACCTGGGCCTGGGACCCGCCGGCTGGATGGGGTTGCAGAGCCACATGGCCTGGGATGAAAGAGAGAAATCCATTGCCATTCACCGCCATCCAGCCCCATCGTTATTTATTTAATTTAACAGAGTATGAGGCTGTTTAACTTCCAGGTGTTAAAGTGTTTCTTCTGAGTCCCTTTGGAATTCACAAATAATTTCAGAGCCTTGTGGTCAGTGAAGGGAATGTGTATCCAGGTTTCTGGGGATGGAGTGTCCTATATATATCCACTAGGTCTCTTTCTTCCATTTCTTTGTTCAGGTATAGTATATTCTTGTTGGGTTTCAGTCTGGTTGACCTATCCAGTGTTGACAAAGCCGTGTTGAGGTCCCCCACAATTATTGTGTTGTTATTGATATTATTTTTCAGATTTGTCAATTGTATTAAATATTTTGCTGGCCCCTCATTCGGTGCATATATGTTTCGGAGAGTGATTTCTTCCTGCTCTACATACCCCTTGATTAATAGAAAATGTCCATCTTTGTCCCTTACAACCTTCCTGAGTATAAAGCTTGCATTATCTGATATTAGTATGGCCACTGCAGCTTTTTTATGGGTGTTGTTTGCTTGGATAATTTTTCTCCAGCCTTTTATTTTGAGTCTATGTTTGTTCTGACTATTCAGGTGCATTTCTTGTAGGCAGCAGAAGGTTGGATTGAGTTTTTTGATCCATTTAGCCACTCTGTGTCTCTTAACTGGTGCATTTAGTCCATTGACATTGAGAGAAAGAATTGTCCTGGGATTTAATGTCATCTTTATATCGAAATTTGGTGTCTTTTGGTTAGTCTTGTCTTAAATTAGGTCTTTCAGTTTTTCTCTTAAGACTGGTTTTGAGTCTGTAAAGTTTCTGAGCTGTGTTTTGTCTGTGAAACCATGTATTCTTCCGTCAAACTGGAAAGTGAGTTTTCCTGGGTACAATATTCTTTGTGAAGCATTCATTTTATTCAGTCTTGTCACAATATCCCACCACTGCTTTCTGGCATGAGTGTTTCTGGTGAGAGGTCTGCTGTAAATCTCAAGGATGCTTGCTTGAACTTAATTTCCCCTTTTGATCTTGCTGTTTTCAGAATTCTGTCTCTATCTGTGGGATTTGTCATTGTGACTAGAATGTGTCTTGGGGTGGTTTTTCTGGGGTCTCTTTTGGTTGGTACTCTTCGAGCATGCAGGATTTGATCACATATATTCTTTAGCTCTGGAAGTTTCTCTTTAATGATGTTCTTGACCGTTGATTCTTCCTGGAAATTATCTTCCTGGGTCTCTGGGACTCCAATGATTCTTAAATTGTTTCTGTTGATCTTATCATAGACTTCTATTTTCATCTGTTCCCATTCTTTGACTAATTTTTCCATTGTTTGTTCATTTGCTTTAAGTTTTTTCCCCAAACTCTCCTGCTGTATGGAATTGTTATGTATCTCATCTTCCACAGCATCAAATCTCTTCTCAGCTTCTGATGCCCTGTCCCAGAGCTTATCCATTTTGTCATTCACTTCATTTACTGACTTTTTTAGTCTTGTTAGTTGACATGTTATTTCAGTTTGGAGTTTTGTGATTTCTGTCTTCATATTTTCTTGGTTCTTATTAGTGTTCTGTTCAACTCGATCCATGGTTTCTTTGAGTTCTTTGAGCATCTTCCGTATTGCTAGTCTAAAGTCCTTATCTAAGAGGTTGATTAGTTGGTTGGTCAATATCTGGTCATCAGAATTGTCATCTTCATTCTCTATGTCTAATGCTGGCCTGCGTTGTTTCCGCATTGTCACACTTGTATTGTGGGTTTTTCTACGTGTTGTGGTGGTATTCATTGGTTATATGATGCAGGCAGCACACTCCTCTGGCTCCGCCCTTTCTGGTTGGGCCGACCTGCCTCTAAGGGAGGGGATTCCTCCATGGATGAAGACTCACACAGGATCAAATCTTAGGCCTGAGCATGCAGCAGAGAAGACAGTCCAGAGAGAAATGCTTGCTTTTGTGATCCAGCACAGTTCTTAGTGTGTATTTTTTTCTTCTTGTTGCGATGGTGTTCTTTTCTTAGAAAGAGTGCATGGCTGTGTAGCAAAGCGGAACCAAAGTGCTCTGCTGGAGCCTCTTTTTGGCCCACTCCCAAGAGGTTCATGCAAGCGGACAGTAGACAGATACACACAGGCAGCACTCACAGTGTTTCACAGTTGGGCCCCACTTGGCAGGCGTAGTTTCGTGGATTTTCCCAGCCTGACATCACAAACAGGGGACCCGGCTTCTGCAAAGCCTAGCTGGTTTTCAAGTTATGGAGTCCTGCCCTGGAATTGGCCTCTGGGAGAGCGAGTTTTCTGGACCTTTTTTTCGGCCCACTCCCAAGAGGTTCACGCAAGTGGACAGTAGACATACACACACAGGCAGCACTCAGTTTTTCTGAGGAGCATTTTTTATGTATCTGCTGGCTATCTATTGGTCTTCCTTAGAGAAGTGTCTGCTCTTTTCTTTCCCCCATTTTTTGATGGTGTTTTAGGTTTTTTGAAGTTAACCTTTGTGAGTACTTTGTATATCCTAGATATCAAACCTTTATCTGATGAATGTCCACATTCCTAATGTGTGACAAAGAATGAGAATGTGAACCAGACATAAGTCTTGGCCCACCTGAAGCTGACAGTGTAGAACAAACAGATGAACACAAGAGTCATGTTGTTTATTTGCTACTTTTTTTGTGGCTGAGAGATGTACCTCCAATTAGAGTAAAGTATGTAACAGATGAATTGGATTTTTTTTAATTTTTGGGTCACACCCAGCAGTGCTCAGGGGTTATGCCTGGCTCTACGCTCAGAAATTGCTGTGGCAGGCTCGGAGGACCATATGGGATGCCGGGATTCAAACCACCGTCCTTCTGCATGAAAGGCAAATGCCTTATCTCCATGCTATTTCTCCGGCCCCATGAATTGGATATTTTAAGGCTCTTAATATTAACTATCCCTAATTGTAATTCCCCCTTGCTTCCCACTTTGGACATGTTTTAGTAATGACTAGGAAATAGCATTAAATTTGTAATTTATTTTTTCAAACTTGCGATATCTGTGTATTGTTAGTCATTTAGATTTACTCTTTGTATGTTTAGGATCATTACTTGCTTCATGTTTGATAGTGACTGACTATAGCTAATTGTCAAAAATTCTTGTAGTTCATCCATTCTTCTTCTACCAGTAGGTGTCATTATGGAAATATAAAAATACTGTAAATCCCAAGACTGTCGGAAGTGGCTGTGAGAAAGTGATGTAGCAATTTGGATATTAAAAAATGACAAAAAAAAGAAGAAAAAGAAATATGGGGGCCTGAGCGATAGCACCCTTGGTAGGGCATTTGCTTTCCATGTGGTCGACCTGGATTTAAACCTGGGCATCCTATATGGTACTCCAAGCCTGCCAGGAGTAACCCCTGAGTGCTGCTGGGTGTGGCTCAAAACCAAACCAAACCCAAACAAACAAACACACAAACAAAAATTGAATTATTTGGTGTTAAGTTACCTGTTTAATTACCAGTTTGGCAATGTTCTATTGTAATTGGCATAAAATTTTGAGGCATATATTTTATTTTATGTAAGATTAAATAAATATTTATTAAGATCCACTCAAGGTTTATAGGAGTTGTAAAAAAATACCTGAGACATAATTCATTTTCTTAAGGAGCTATCATATTTGGGGAGAAAAAGAATATACTCATTAAATAATTAACAAATGAGTGAGCGTTTTAAAACTTTTTTATTTAGGGCCCAGAGAGATAGCACAGCGGCGTTTGCCTTGCAAGCAGCCGATTCAGGACCAAAGGTGTTTGGTTCGAATCCCGGTGTCCCATATGGTCCCCCGTGCCTGCCAGGAGCTATTTCTGAGCAGACAGCCAGGAGTAACCTCTGAGCACCGCCGGGTGTGGCCCAAAAAACAAAAACAAACAAACAAACAAAAACCTTTTTTATTTAGGGGCTGGACTGGTGGCACAAGTAGTAGGGTGTTTGCCTCGCATGCTCTAACCTAGGGCAGATTGCAGTTCTATCCTCTGGCATCCCATATGGTCCTTCAAGCTAGGAGCGATTTCTAAGCGGATAGCCTGGAGTAACCCCTGAGTGTCACTGGGTGTGGCCCAAAAAATAACCAAAAACCAAAAAAAAATTTTTTTTAAACTTATTGGGCCAGAGCAATAGAACAGTGGTAAGACATTAGCCTTGCACGCAGCTGATTCAGGATGATGGTGGCTTGAATCCTGGCATTTCATATGGTCCCTGGTGCCTGCCAAGATGATTTCTGAGCATAGAGCCAGGAGTAACCCCTGAGCGCTGCTGGGTGTGACCTAAAAAACAAAAAAAATTTTTTTAAATTGATTATGTTGCTTTAATTTATTTTGTTTTAGGTACTATGATTTACAATTAGTCTTTTGTGCATAAAATATTATTGAACCACACTCTACTAGAGTATCCATTTTTCTCCTAGATTGTCCCAGTACTTCTCCTTTTACCATCAACAATGTCTTATTACCTTCATCTTGTGTGTGTGCTGTGGTAAGCTTCCTATTAAAAATGAATTCTCAGTTTCTGCTGCCTTTGGGTATTTGTTAGTTCCTTACTATGCTTCTTTATATCCCAAATATGAAGGAGATCATTCTGTAAGTGTCTCTGTCCCTCTAATTTTGAGCAAGTTTCTTTAACATACTAGGTATATTGGTAGTAAAATTACAAAAGTTTCCACTGAAGAGAATGGTGGCATTGTTGATTCTGGATTAATCAAAGGATATTTTAATGTTTTTTTTTGCTTTTGGGCCATTGAGCCAGTGTTGGCTTGTGCAAAGTAAGCACTTTAACCCCTGGTTTATCTCTCTGGCCCCTGATCAAGTCTTAAAGAAAAATCTAAAACTATACAAAATAGGTATTTTTTACTAGAGACTTATACAAGAAACCTAAATAAGATCATTAATGTGCTAGAGTGGATCATTTTTTTTTTTGTTTTTGTGCTACACCAGCGGTGCTCAGGGGTCACTCCTGGCTGCTCAGAAATAGCTCCTGGCAGGCACGGGGGACCATATGGGACGCCGGGATTTGAACCAACCACCTTAGGTTCTGGATAGGCTGCTTGCAAGGCAAACACCGACCGCTGTGCCATCTCACCGGCCCCAGGATCAATATTTAATCAAACTCTTTTCCCCTGTAGGTCAGACCTCTGCCTGGGGACAGTTAAATGGAATATGTGTCATTTCCTTCTGCTTTTTTTGCATTTAATAGCTGTGTTTGATCTCTAGTGAATTTTCTAGTCATACTTATTGAATGATTAAATGGCACCACCAGAAGATAGGGTAACTGTGTCCATTATAACTTGTGTTGTTAATATTGCAAACCACAGTGTTCGCACTATAAGAAACAGAAAGACAGGCAGTGGGAGGGCAGGAGAAAAACTAAGGACATTGGTGGCAGAAAATAAGCACCGGTGAATGGTGTTGTACATTGTATGACTGGAACTCAATCATGAATAACTTTGTAACTGTGTATCTCATGTTGATTCCGTTGAAAATTTATATAAAATATAGAAACCAAGGGATCTTGCACATTTCTCAGAATCCACTGCAGTTTATTAACATATTATACATATTAGAGATGGATCTTAAACTTTCAAAAGTTGCTGTTGTGTATTTAGCACTGACACTACTCTTGTTGGTCTTTTGACCAACTTTATTATAAGCCAAAAGTCTCTATCTTCCTGATAATACAAATATGATCTAATCACAGTATGTTTGAATATGCTGTCTTGATAAGTATGTAACATCTCCATAGGCATTCTTAGACAAATTAAATATTTGTTTTTCATCTTATTGCCAAGTTACTATTGTGTATAGGAAACATAGGACAGATTTGTATTAATGTACCTTAAGTAATTATTGATTTTACACTCAACTTAATTTTAACATTTTAATACATTTAAAATTTTAATACTGGGGCTGGAGTGTTAGCACAGCAATTAGGTGTTTGCCTTGCATGCAGCCTACCCCTGTGGACCTTGGTTCGATTCCTGCAACCCATACTGTCCCCCAAGCCTGCCAGAGGTGATATCTGAAGGTAGAGACAGGAGTAACCCCTGAGTGCAGCTAGGTGTGACCCAAAAACCAAAAAAATTTTAATACTAAATTAAATTTTAATTTAATACTAAATGATGTTAAAATAAATGGGGTTAAAAACAAATAATGTGGTTATTAGAATGCATATTAATATTAGGCTAAGAAATCTTAGATTGTATAATTCAGAAATCATATTTTTTTCAAGTAGTCATTGGTTGAAATAATTTGAGATTGTCTTCTAACTTGTGGCATGTTAAACGAAACATTTTCTTCTGTTTTTCTAGATATATGTTCAATTATAGTGATATTTTAAAATATCTGTTGATTATCCTTATGTCTTGTGATGAGAACCATTTATTGGTCAGTTGATCAAAAGTTGTTAAAGTGGGCAGTCAGAAATGACAAAGATGCATATTTTATTTTTTAAAGATGGGTTTGGACCACACACAGCTGTTCTTAGTATTTACTCCTTATTTTATGCTTAGGAATCACTTATGATGGGACTTGACGACCGATTGGGATGCTGGAGATGGAACTTACGTTGGCTGCATGCCAATATGCTCAATGCACTTTGAAAGAGCATGCAAGGTAAGCGCCCTACCCACTGTACTATTGCTTCATCTCTACATGATATATCTTTTAAAGTAAAGCATATAAACTTACATAATATTAGTCAATCTTTGGTGTAGAGTCAAGGCATTTTCTTTGAAAATAGATCTGCTGATTATTCAAATCTCTTTCTATATAAACCATACTCAATGTTTGTTTGGTATTTTTTGTTTTGAGGTCACACCCAGCTATACTCAGGGGTTACTCTTGGCTCTACACTCAGAAATCGCTTCTGGCAGGCTCGGGGGAACCATATGAAATGTGGGGATTTGAACCACCTTCTGTCCTGAATGGGCTGAGTGCAAGGCAAAAAAATTCATCTTTATAAACAAGCACTTGTGCATGTATATTCTACAATGAATCAATCAGAAATTGATGTGATATTGGATGCTAAGTTATAGAGTTCCTTCAGATTCAAATGATAGTAATGGAAAATCTTTATTCTTGACATTTGTTTTTATCTGAGATACATTTCCAGCATGAATGGACTGAAGGTCTAATAGAGCTATAGTATAGAGCGGCCTTCCCTGGACAGACCCGGGTTTAATTGCTGGCATCCTATATGGTCCCCGAGCCTGCCAGGAATGATTTCTGAGAGTAGAGCCAGGAGTAACCAGTGAGTGCCTTCATATTTGGTCCTCCAATAAATAAACTATTAAAAAAACAAGAATAAGTGTGATGAAAAAAGATTCTTAGACTGCCAAACTGGAAATCTGATCTCTTAAGTTTTTCTAGGGATCACCTCCATCAGAAACTCTACCTTCTTCCTCTACTCCCATACAGAGCACAGTCTGTGTCCTCTTTGGGAAGCCTCTTGGAGTACTTCCTGCCACTGCCTTCAGCCTCCACATAGAGGTATGCTAGTGGTATTCTGTCACAGTCTTCCACACTTAATTTTGTACAGGTGTGTTGAGAAGGAGCTGTGTGCAAGAGTGATAGCAGAGTTCAGGGCTGGTGCCTCTACAGTGTGTCCACCAAAGTTGGTCCCAATTCTGATGATAAACACTCCCTCTCTACAAAATGGAATGGATAAAAACTTCCTCTTTTAACTTGCCACTGCTTATTTTCATGGAAATCCAAATAACATGTGTGGAACTCTTGTCTTTGTTTTTCAATAGGGGTCATACCCTGAGTGCTTAGGAGTGGGGTTGGTCATTCTTGAAGATACTTGACCCAATGGTGCAGGTTGGTGCTTATTAGGAGGTTGCTCTACCCACTGATGCTGGAGGAGCATCAGAGCCACCAATAGTGAGTGTGTGTGTGAGAGAGAAAGAGACAGAGAGAGAGAGATATCTGTTGAGTCTAACCCTAAACATTCTTCTCTTTCTCTTAAGCCCTGTATTTAAGCTTTTGGACTGGCATGCACATCTTTTTTTCTTCAGCTGTCATTAGAGGATGAATATGTTAGAATATAGATTAGAATGAGTTTTGTAATTCTTGATGTTTTCACAATGTTATTTACAGACTCAGAGAAATGGGATAATAATAATATTGCCATTTTGTGTTGTGCTTTATTGATTTTTTACAGTTGTTTATTGCTTATTGTACACAGTTGACCTGGGTTTGATCCCCTGGGCTTGCCAGGAGTGAATCCTGAGTGCAGAGCCAGGAATAAACCCTGAGAATAATTGTATATGGTTAAACAAAAAGAAAAAAAAAGAAAAGCTAAGTACGATGCTTAAGCAAGAGTGTTTTTAGAATAGAAATGAAGGTAAAGAAGTTGTCTAACTTTATATCATTCCCTGCTTGCAGCGCGACTGAGTGCTTCTTATTATTGTTTGCTTTCCCTCATGCAGGAATAGTCATCATATAGGTACATGAACTTGTTGATGCTATTACTTTTTCCCCTCGTTAGAAGATATAGGGTTTCTTTTTTTTCTCTTTTTTTTGTGGGACACACACACACACACACACACACACACACACACAAAACCCCAGGCTTACTCCTGGTTCTGTGTTCAGGGATCACTCCTTCCTGGTGGTGCTTGGTGGATCATTATGGAATGTGGGAATCAAACCCAGGTCAGCCATGTGCAAGGTAAGTGCCTTACTCATTATACTCTCTCCCCTATTCCAGTAGATGTAATTTTGATGGAAAAAGAAACAGGCTAATCAACAATCAAAAACAGAAGTCTCAGTCTTGAGGATAACTAGCTCTTGGAAAAGAGTGGTTGATATTTACTTGTCTTTAATCTGTTCACTGTCTAGGTCTTTTAAATATAGCTAAAATCTACATTGTCACACAGATGGGCACATTTTTGCTAAGTCAAGAGAATATGAATCCTGTGGCTTTGAAACAATGTTTTCTCAATTGCTTAACCACAGGCCAAAAAAGATCTTTTTGTGAAATTAAAACTGTAGTGTAGACTTTTTTCTTCCATTAGAAGAGGAAATGGATTCTGACCACATACATCCTTTGCTTTATGTTGTAATCTTATCAATTCTATCTTCAATCTCTGAAATTAAAAATATCTGTAATTCTATAGATTGTTTTCAACCTCTTTCCACTTTTTTTTTGTCCATACCTGATGATGGATAGGCATTACTTCTGGCTCTGTGCTCAGGGACCACTTCTAGCAGTACTTGGGTGACCATGT
Organism: Suncus etruscus; assembly: GCF_024139225.1. Classification (NCBI taxonomy): domain Eukaryota; kingdom Metazoa; phylum Chordata; class Mammalia; order Eulipotyphla; family Soricidae; genus Suncus; species Suncus etruscus. The sequence goes on from NC_064855.1 coordinate 62,354,047, forward strand.
GGGATACCAGGGCTTGATCCTGGGCTATTTGTGTGTAAGCAAACATTTTATTTTCTGTACTATTGCTCTAGTCTTTCTTCCTTTAAATATTATTATTATTATTATTATTATTATTGAGATATTTCTGCTGCTCAGAGATTATTCCTAGCTCAGGGGATCAAATGGGGTACCAGGTTGAACTCCTCTTCAGCTGAGTGCAAGTCAAATGTTCTACCTGCTGTGCTATTGTGCTAGTTCCTCAATTTCTTCCTTAAAAGATTCATTTTAGTCTAGTGAAAAATATAAAAAATTTTAGATACAGTGAAAAATCTCATATTTCTGTTCTAAAAATGTTCCTCCATGGGTTGGAAAGATAGTACAGGGGTTAAGGCGTGTGCCCTGCACATGACTGACCCTGATTAGTTTGCTAGCAATGCATATGGTCTTCTGAGCAACAACAGGAGTGATCACTAAACACCGAGCTAAAAGGAAATCCTGAGCACCTCCAGGTGTGGGTCAAACATCACAAAAATAGCAAAAGTTCTTCATAGATCTGTAGTGAGTCTGAGCCTGCATTTTATCACTGACCACTGTGGGAACCAAGCCCCTGCTCTGATTGTAGATGCTGATCATATTTGAGGCAGTTCCCTGGTCTCCAGCTGTGGCCAAGTTCTTTCATCTTTCACTACCTCCAGGCTAAGAGCCTTGTCCATATGGGGTGGGGAAGACATATTTACTCACCTGGTGAAGTAAAGAAAAGGGCACCGGAAAAAATTCCCCTTTAACAGTCAAACATGAGAAATGCTCAACAGAAGGTTGTGATACATTGATGCTCATTAGTGTTTGTTGAATGAATAGATGATATGGCAGAGGGGAGCAATCATTCCCTACTGCTCCCAGTTTAGCCTTTTTATTTATTTATTTTTTATTTTTTTATTTTTAATTATGAGAACAAGGATGCAAAGAAAGAGGACAAGGTAAAATTACAGTGGAAGGACAATCACCCATAAGTCTCAGAAGTCCCCTGGCTGATATCTTAACTTCCTTTTTTTAAAAAAAGCATCCTGTGCCTCTATTTACTCTCTCAGTCCTTAATTTTCACCCACTGCCTTCTCATAGTCACTGCCTCTTTATTGCTCTGCATTTTTTCCTCTGACCCAGGGGAGTAGAGAAGGATGAGTCTGAGAACTGCGTCTTAGACAGGACGGGGCTGAGGGCAATTAGAGGACACTGAATTATGATGCGTTAGAATTAGATTTCTAATATTTCCCCTAACTGCAGGCACTGACACCTGTCTTTACTTCGTGTGTCCTGTCCAATTCTACAATGGGGCTTACATAGGACTTTAGTGGAAGGACTTTTCAGTGTCCAAATTGAATTTCCAATAGCCTGTTAATCAGGAGCTCAAAGTTATTCATCACATTTCCTATGCCAATACTCTGGATAAGTTGCATGCTCTTGACTCTGATCAGAAAAGTTTTTCTCTAACTTCTCAACTTTTCAGACTGGTTTTTGTCTGTCTCACATTGTCATTTCTGTGTTTCATGTGGCCAAAGCTATCTGCTAAGTCAGTGGAAAATACATGTGTTTTTCCTGGATATTTTGTGAAATTAAATTCTTCTGGGGCAGTGTTTACTACGGAGGCAGTTTCTCCTTTGCTTTACCTTTACAATTCTGAGAATTTGAGAAAAAAATGGTATCTTTTGGACTTTAGTCAAGTGTATCGAAAGTGAACTAAACACACAGATTGAATGTGGCATTAGGTCAGTTTCAGGTCAAGTCCTTCACTATAAAAGGGCTTCTTTCCATTGTGATTGTTTTTCCAAATAGAGAAGAATAAAATACACTTATAATTAATAATTTTAATAAAATTATTTTTTCTTTCCTCCAACCAGTGAATATTTGCTTTGCTTTGAGGTACACAGAGAAGATAAAAACAGAAACTGATATAACCTTTGTTGTTTTAGTTCCCACATGTTTCTCATGGTGTAAAATTTTTTTTTGATGAATATGACTCTAATATCTATTAAGACAATACATTGTTGTTACCACTCTGAAGTTAGGTTTTTGATTTCAATAATTGTCAGTCATCTGTACTACCTTTTTTGTTTGTTTGTTTGTTTTTGTACACTGGTGGTACTCCAGGGTTACTCCTGGCTCACACAGAAATTGCTCCTGGCAGGCTCAGGGGACCATACGGGATTCCGGGATTTGAATCAGTGTCTGTCCAGTGTTGGCTGCATTCAAGGCAAATGCCCTACTGCTGTGCTATCACTCCGGCCCAGCATCTTGTACTACCTTTGGAGAAAAATCGTGATATGTTGGAATAAACTGAAAGGTTCTGTGCCTACAACATGAAATATTCCTTAGGGATTCCCAGGGTAATTGTGATGATAGATAACTTTAATGACACATGGTAGTTTTAGAATCAGTCACCTAAGGTTATTATTTGATTTATTTTTATGGTGCTTTATGTGATAAATAATTCAAAGTGACATTTGCATTCCATTGCATTCCATATATTTATATATATAAAATATGTATTATATATATATACATACATACATACAGGGGTTACTCCTAGCTCTATGCTCAGAAATCACTCCTGACAGGCTCAGGGGACCAAATAGGATGCCGGGATTCGAACCACTGACCTTCTGCATGCAAGGCAAACACCTTACCTCCATGCTATCTTTCCGGCCCCCTGCATTTCATTTTAAATAAGCATATTTTATGCTTTATTAGGTGATAAAGAACACACAATTTATTTTGTATTTATTGTTAATCTGCAATATAAACATAAGATCTATGTACCCTTATGTTGCTCTGGAACATTATGGGGAAACTTATTGCCATGCACAAAGCCAAAATGTTGGCTTCAATATGCTGTTTTAAAGATCCAGTTGATGAATACTGGTATGCTATAAGATATGAAATCACAAAAAGAATAATATTTCTAGATATCACCCCAGAGCACCAAAGTTCAATTCTTTTGCTATTTTTTTATAAAGACCCAGTTGCTTGCTTTTGTGAATTGTTATTGTTATACTAATAAGAAATATTTAAAATAAGTGGTGTTGGGAAAAATGTAAAAATCTGAAGATGAGCTTTGTTTACATGAAACGAAACACATAAATCAGGCCTTCTTGTACGGGTCACATTCTTTTTATTTATTATTTATTTAGTTTTTGGGCCACACCCGACTGTGCTCAGGGGTTACTCCTGGCTCTGCGCTTAGAAATCATACCTGGCAGGCTTGGAGGACCATGTGGGATGCCAGAAATTGAACCCAGGTCCATCCTGGGTCGGGTGTGTGCAAGGCAAATACCCTATCACTGTGCTATTTCTCTGGCCCCTGGGTCAAATTCTTAAGTGCAACATTCCACATTCTCTAATATAACTTGAGAAACCTTGAAGAATAGTGTAAATACTCCAGGTTTCATTTTTTAAGGGATCTCAATGTTGAGATTTTACACAGTGAAATCACAGAAAGCCTCATAAAAGTTCCCATATGCTTCTTTTCTTCTTTCCATTTTACTATTTTTTTTTAATTTTTTGCTGTGGCTACAAGGTTCCTGGGTGTCTCTCTTGTACCTTCACATATTACACACATCTTCTACACTTCTCTGATGTTTGCTGTCCTTGGAAGCACACAATAGCTTCTTCCTCCCTCCTTCCCTCTTTCCTTCTCTCCTTCCCTCCCTTCCCTCTTTCCTTCCTTCCTTCCTTCCTTCCTTCCTTCCTTCCTTCCTTCCTTCCTTCCTTCCTTCCTTCCTTCTTTCCTTCCTTCCTTCCTCCTTTCCTTCCTTCCTTTCTCCCTCCCTCTCTTCCTTCTTCTCTCCCTTCTTCCTCCCTCCCTCCCACCCTTACTCCTTTCTTCCCTCCCTCCCTCCTTCCTTCCCTCCCTTCCTCTCTCCCTCCCTCCCATCTTTCCTTCCTTCCTCCTCCTTCCTTCCTTCCTTCCTTCCTTCCTTCCTTCCTTCCTTCCTTCCTTCCTTCCTTCCTTCCTTCCTTCCTTCCTTCCTTCCTTCCTCCATCCCTCCTTTCCTTCCTTTCTTCCTCTTCTCTCTTCCTCCCTCCCTCTCTTCCTTCCTTTCTTTCTCCTCTCTTCCTCCCTCTCTCCCTCCCTTTCTCCTTTCATTCCTCCCTCCCTCCCTTCCTCCTTTCATTCCTCCCTCCCTTCTTCCTTCCTTTCTCCCTCCCTCTTTTCTTCCTTCCTTCCTTCCTTCCTTCCTTCCTTCCTTCCTTCCTTCCTTCCTTCCTTCCTTCCTTCCTTCCTTCCTTCCTTCCTTCCTTCCTTCCTTCCTTCCTTCCTTCCTTCCTTCCTTCCTTCCTTCCTTCCTTCCTCTCCCTCCTCTCCCTCCCTACCTTCCTTTTTCTCCTTTACTTCTGTTGTTTTAGTGTTAACCAATGTGGTGCTAACACACTTAGTTATGGTACTCCCGAGGGCTCCACATTTTTGTGGTGGTGCTTAAACATGTATTTTACTAGTGGGGGGAGGAGTCTAACCATTAGTTGTGGTGTTTTATACACATTCTTGTTATAGTGTTCACCAGGGGACTTTGTAGTGCTCACACAAAGGGTCACCTGGAATTGAACTAAACATTATGTTTGCAAATCTTTTAGTTGTGAGGCTTTCACACACTTGGCTGTACATTTGACATTTATCAATCTGTTGTCTAATTGATCACAGAAAATAGAACTCTTGGGACTGAACTAGGTACATAAGGAGTGGCAAATTCAATTTGTGGCCTCAATTTACATGACCAGCACTTTTGCTATTGAGGGACATCTGGGTCCTCTCAGTTTTTCTTGTACTCATAATCCATCGTTGTCCAAGAAGAGCCAGCAATTTCATTCTAGTACAAAGACTAGTGTTAAAAACCAGTGTTTCAAGTTTGAAGCATAAAAACAAGTGGATGTTCCAATTCAAAAGCAGTCAGGTATATGACCTACACAAATAACAAGATTTCCAGCCACAGAGGCAAATTATAATCACCCACATCTGAATGGAAAGTTTCCTGGCATCATAAAAAGATCTGGGGGTGGGGCAGAGAGATAGCATGGAGGTAAGGCATTTGCCTTGCATGCAGAAGGTCAGTGGTTCCAATCCCAGCATCCATAAGGTCCCCTGAGCCTCGCAGGAGCGATTTCTGAGCCTAGAGCCAGGAGTAACTCCTGAATGTTGCTGGATGTGACCCAAAACATAACAAAATCTTGGGATATGTAAATGAGTGAGCATGGAGCCAGTAGTTGTTTCCATGGCAGTATGCTTCAAGGGCGGAGAAACCCTGTATCTCTTAGGCCAAGAGAATTCCCGCTGTAATTTTTCCTGTATTTACTGTGTCCATGCAACAAACAAAAACAAACAAAACAAGAGGAAATACCTTTTTTAAAAGAAGTTCCTGGCCTTCCTTCTTTCTTTCTTTCTTTCTTTCTTTCTTTCTTTCTTTCTTTCTTTCTTTCTTTCTTTCTTTCTTTCTTTCTTTTCTTTCTTCTTTCTTTCTTTCTTCTTTCTTTCTTTCTTTCTTTCTTTCTTTCTTTCTTTTCTTTCTTTCTTTCTTTCTTTCTTTTTCTTTCTTTCTTTCTTCTTTCTTTCTTCTTTCTTTTTTCTTTCTTTCTTTTTCTTTCCTTCTTTCTTTCTTCTTTCTTTCTTGTTCTCTCTTTCTTTCTTTCTTTTTCTTTCTTTCTTTCTTCTTTCTTTCTTATTTCTTTCTTTCTCTCTCTTTCTCTCTCTCTTTCTTTCTTTTTCTTTCTTTCTTCCTTTCTCTCTTTCTTTCTTTCTTTCTTTCTTTCATTCTTTCTTTTTTATATTTTATTTAAACACCTTGATTACATACATGATTGTGTTTGGGTTTCAGTCATGTAAAGAACACCACTCATCACCAGTGCAACATTCCCATCACCAATGTTCCAAATCTCCCTCCTCCCCACCCAACTGTACTCTACTCTAGACATGCTTTCCATTTTCCTCATACATTCTCATTATTAGGACAGTTCAAAATGTAGTTATTTCTTTAACTAAACTCATCACTCTTTGTGGTGAGCTTCCTGAGGTGAGCTGGAACTTCCAGCTTTTTTCTCTTTTGTGTCTGAAAATTATTGCAAGAATGTCTTTCATTTTTCTTAAAAAACCCATAGATGAGTGAGACCATTCTGCATCTTTCTCGCTCTCTCTCTGACTTATTTTACTCAGCATAATAGATTCCGTGTACATCCATGTATAGAAAAATTTCATGACTTCATCTCTCCTGACAGCTGCATAATATTCCATTGTGTATATGTACCACAGTTTCTTTAGCCATTCATCTGTTGAAGGGCATCTTGGTTGTTTCCAGAGTCTTGGTATGGTAAATAGTGCTGCAATGAATATAGGTGTAAGGAAGGAATTTTTGTATTGTATTTTTGTGTTTCTAGGGTATATTCCTAGGAGTGGTATAGCTGGATCATATGGGAGCTCGATTTCCAGTTTTTGGAGGAATCTCCATATCGCTTTCCATAAAGGTTGAACTAGACGGCATTCCCACCAGCAGTGGATAAGAGTTGCTTTCTCTCCACATCCCACCAACACTGTTTATTCTCATTCTTTGTGATGTGTGCCATTCTCTGTGGTGTGAGGTGGTACCTCATAGATGCTTTTATTTGCATCTCCCTGATGATTAGTGAGGTGGAGCATTTTTTCATGTGTCTTTTGGCCATTTGTATTTCTTCTTTGTCAAAGTGTCTGTCCACTTCTTCTCCCCATTTTTTGATGGGATTAGATTTTTTTTGTAAAGTTCTGTCAGTGCCTTGTATATTTTGGAGATTAGCCCCTTATCTGATGGGTATTGGGTGAATAGTTTCTCCCAATCAGTGGGTGGCTCTTATATCCTGGGCGTTATTTCCTTTGAGGTGCAGAAGCTTCTCAGCTTAATATATTCCCATCTGTTAATCTCTGCTTTCACTTGCTTGGAGAGTGCAGTTTCCTCCTTGAAGATGCCTTTAGTCTCAATGTCCTGGAGTGATTTGCCTATGTGTTGTTCTCTATATCTTATGGTTTCAGGTCTTATATCGAGGTCTTTAATGCATTTGGATTTTACCTTCATACATGATGTTAGCTGGGGGTCTAAGTTAAATTTTTTGCAAATGGCTAGCCAGTTGTGCCAACAGCACTTGTTGAAGAGGCTTTCTTTGCTCCATTTAGGATTTCTTGCTCCTTTATAAAAATTAGGTGATTGTATGTCTGGGGAACATTATCTGGGTATTCAAGCCTATTCCACTGATCTGAGGGCCTGTCCTTATTCCAATACCATGCTGTTTTGATAAATACTGCTTTGTAGTACAGTTTAAAGTTGGGAAAGTAATTTCTCACATATTCTTTTCCACAATAATTTCTTTAGCTATTCTAAGGTGTTTACTGTTCCAAAAGAATTTCAAAAGTGCCTGATCCACTTCTTTGAAGAATGTCATGGGTATTTTTAGAGGGGTCACATTAAATCTGTACAATGCTTTGGGAAGTATTGCCATTTTAATGATGTTAATCCTGCCAATTCATGAGCAGGTATGTGCTTCCATTTAGCGTGTCCTCTCTTATTTCTTGGAGCAGAGTTTTATAGTTTTCTTTGTATAGGTCCTTCACATTTTTAGTCAAGTTAATTCCAAGATATTTGAGTTTGTGTGGCACTGTTGTGAATGGGGTTGTTTTCTTAATGTCCATTTCATCCTTATTACTATTGGTGTATAGAAAGGCCATTGATTTTTTTGTGTTAATTTTGTAGCCTGCCACCTTGCTATATGAGTCTATTGTTTCTAGAAGCTTTTTGGTAGAGTCTGTAGGGTTTTCTAGAGTAGAGTATCATGTCATCTGCAAACAGTGAGAGCTTGACTTCTTCCTTTCCTATTTGGATTCCCTTGATATCTTTTTCTTGCCTAATCGCTATAGCAAGTACTTCTAGTGCTATTTTGAATAGGAGTGGTGAGAGAGGACAGCCTTGTCTTGTGCCAGAATTCAGAGGGAAAGCTTTTAGTTTTTCTTCATTGAGGATAATATTTGCCACTGGCTTGTGGTAGATGGCCTTAACTGTATTGAGAAAGGTTCCTTCCATTCCCATCTTCTGGAGAGTTTTGATCAAGAATGGGTGTTGGACCTTGTCAAATGCTTTCTCTGCATCTATTGATATGATCATGTGATTTTCATTTTTCTTGTTGTTGATGTTGTGTATTATGTTGATAGATTTATAAATGTTAAACCATCCTTGCAATCCTGGGATGAAACCTACTTGATCGTAGTGGATAATCTTCTTAATGAGGCATTGAATCCTAATTGCCAGGATTTTGTTGAGGATCTTTGCAACTGCATTCATCAGCGATATTGGTCTGTAATTTTCTTTTTTCATAGCATCTCTGTCTGGTTTAGGTATTAAGGTGATATTGGCTTCACAAAAGCTATTTGTAAGTGCTTCTGTTTGTTCAATTCATGAAAGACTCTTGCCAGGATTGGTAGTCGTTCCTCTTGGAAAGCTTGAAAGAATTCATTAGTGAATCCATCTGGGCCTGGGCTTTTGTTTTTGGGCAGACATTTGATTACCTTTTTAATTTTATCAATAGTGATGGGGGTGTTTAGATATGCTACATCCTCTTCCTTCAACCATAGTAGATTATAAGAGTCCAAGAATTTATCCATTTCTTCCAGGTTCTCATTTTTAGTGGCGTAGAGTTTCTCAAAGTAGTTTCTGATTACCCTTTGAATCTCTACCATATCAGTAGTAATCTCTCCTTTTTCATTTCTAATACGAGTTATCAATTTTTTTTCTCTCTCTCTTTTTTGTTAGTTTTGCCAGTGGTATATCAATCTTGTTTATTTTTTCCAAGGACCAACTTCTGCTTTCGTTGATCTCTCAGATTGTTTTTTGGGTTTCCACTTCATTGATTTCTGCTCTCAGCTTTGTTATTTCCTTCTGTCTCCCTATTTTTGGGTCCTTTTGTGAGCACTTTCTATTCATTAGCTGTTTTATTAAACTATTCAGGTAAGCTCCTTCTTCCTTCCTGATGTGTGCTTGCAAAGCTATAAATTTTCCTCTCAGTACTGCTTTTGCTGTGTCCCAGAGGTTCTGATAGTTTGTGTCTTTATTGTCATTTTTTCCCAGGAAACTTTTGATATCCTTCTTGATTTCATCTCGAACCCAGTGGTTATTGAGTATGAGGCTGTTTAACTTCCAGGTGTTAAATTTTTTCTTTTGTGTTCCTTTGGAATTCACAAATAATTTCAGAGCCTTGTGGTCAGCGAAGATAGCCTGAAAAATTTCTATCCTCTTGATATTATGTAGTTATGTTTTATGTGCCAGCATGTGGTCTGTCCTGGAGAATGTCCCATGTACATTGGAGAAAAATGTGTTTCCAGGTTTCTGGGGATGGAGTGTCCTATATATATCCACTAGGCCTCTTTCTTCCATTTCTCTGTTCAGGTCTTGTATATTCTTGTTGGGTTTCAGTCTGGTTGACCTATCCAGTGTTGACAAAGCTGCATTTAGGTTCCCCACAATTATTGTGTTGTTATTGATATTATTTTTCAGATTTGTCAACAATTGTATTAAACATTTTGCTGGCCCCTCATTCGGTGCATATATGTTTCAGAGAGTGATTTCTTCCTGTTCTACATACCCCTTGATTAATATAAAATGTCCATCTTTGTTCCTTACAGCCTTCCTGAGTATAAAGCTTGCATTATCTGATATAGTATGGCCACTCCAGCTTTTTTATGGGTGTTGTTTGCTTGGATAATTTTTCTCCAGCCTTTTATTTTGAGTCTATATTTGTTTTGACTATTCAGGTGCGTTTCTTGTAGGCAGCAGAAGGTTGGATTGAGTTTTTTGATCCATTTAGCCACTCTGTGTCTCTTAACTGGTGCATTTAATCCATTGACTTTGAGAGAAAGAATTGTCCTGGGATTTAATGCCATCTTTATATCAAAATTTGGTGTGTCTTTTGGTTAGTGTTGTCTTAAATTAGGTCTTTCATTTTTTCTCTTAAAACTGGTTTTGAGTCTGTAAAGTTTCTGAGTTGTTTTTTGTCTGTGAAACCATGTATTCTTCCGTCAAACCAGAAAGTGAGTTTTGCTGGGTACAGTATTCTAGGTGAAGCACTCATTTCATTCAGTCTTGTCACAATATCCCACCACTGCTTTCTGGCCTTTAGTGTTTCTGGTGACAGGACTGCTGTTAATCTCAAGGATGCTCCCTTGAATGTAATTTCCCTTTTTGGTCTTGCTGTTTTCAGAATTCTGTCTCTATCTGTGGGATTTGTCATTGTGACTAGTATGTGTCTTGGGGTGATTTTTCTGGGGTCTCTTTTGGTTGGTACTCTTCGAGCATGCAGGATTTGATCACATATATTCTTTAGCTCTGGAAGTTTCTCTTTAATGATGTTCTTGACTGTTGATTCTTCCTGGAAATTTTCTTCCTGGGTCTCTGGGACTCCAATGATTCTTAAGTTGTTTCTGTTGATCTTATCATAGACTTCTATTTTCATCTGTTCCCATTCTTTGACTAATTTTTTCACTGTCTGTTCATTTGCTTTAAGTTTTTTTTTTCCAATCTCTCCCGCTGTATGGAATTGTTATTTATCTCATCTTCCACAGCATCAAGTCTATTCTCAGCTTCTGCTATCCTGTCCCAGAGCTTATCCATTTTGTCATTCACTTCGTTTACTGACTTTTTCAGGCCTGTTAGTTGACATGTTATTTCAGTTTGGAGTTTTGTGATTTCTGTCTTCTTATTTTCTTGTTTCTTATTAGTGTTCTGTTCAACTCGATCCATGGTTTCTTTGAGTTCTTTGAGTAATCTTCCATATTGCTTGTCTAAAGTCCTTATTTGAGAGGTAGATTAGTTGGTTGGTCATTATCTGGTCATCAGAATTGTCATCTTCATTCTCTATGTCTGATGATGTCCTGCGTTGTTTCCCCATTGTCACACTTGTATTGTGGGTT